>NC_068449.1:17224049-17236549 GCF_023373465.1 Oncorhynchus keta | reverse complement strand
CCATCCAGTCAGCCAGCCATCCAGTCAGCATAGATACCCACTGCCAACAGCTGTCAGCCAGTCAGCCAGCCAGTCAGCCAGCCAGCCAGCCAGTCAGCCAGCCATCCATCCAGTCAGCCAGCCATCCAGTCAGCATAGATACCCACTGCCGCAGCAGCTGCCATCCAGTCAGCCAGCCAGCCATCCAGTCAGCCAGCCATCCAGTCAGCATAGATACCCACTGCCGCAGCAGCTGCCATCCAGTCAGCCAGTCAGCCATCCAGTCAGCCAGCCATCCAGTCAGCATAGATACCCACTGCCGCAGCAGCTGCCATCCAGTCAGCCAGCCAGCCATCCAGTCAGCCAGCCATCCAGTCAGCATAGATACCCACTGCCGCAGCAGCTGCCATCCAGTCAGCCAGCCATCCAGTCAGCATAGATACCCACTGCCGCAGCAGCTGCCATCCAGCCATCATAGATACCCACTGCCGCAGCAGCTGCCATCCAGCCATCATAGATACCCACTGCCGCAGCAGCTGCCATCCAGCCATCATAGATACCCACTGCCGCAGCAGCTGTCAGCCAGCCATCCAGTCAGCATAGATACCCACTGCCGCAGCAGCTGTGTTATTACTACTCTCCTCTAGATGTTTTTTGAACCACATAACAGCCAGCAAAGACCAATGGACTCTAGAAATAAAGACCAATGAACTACAACCCCTTTAAACTTCTCCCACCCACTTAAGTCCTCCTTGGGGGGAGGCCCCTAAACACAGACAATCCCAGCCCCCCCCTCGTGCCTGCCTGTGGAGTGGGTGGTGGTGATGACTAAGTCTATATGGCTGTGACTAGCCTAATAATCTGGGTTTATGGCTGGGGAGTGGCCCCAGCATCTGGAGCAGGCCCACTGCAGAGTGATAGAGGGAGAGGGAGGGAGAGGTAGACCTATTGAGCTAGGCGTAGATCGCTCGCCAGAGGAGAGGAAGAGGTGAGCTGGGGAGCGTTGGAGTCAGCCCTATACCATAGCTCAGGGCTAGTTGGTGGTTTGATGGGTGAGAGGAGGAGGAGGAGGGTGGTGGTGGTGGTGGTGGCAGAGGAGGAAGAGGCCAGGCCCTGCATCTACCTCACCAACCTGATTTTTATTTTTTTATTTAACCTTTATTTAACTAGGCAAGTCAGTTAAGAACAAATTAGTTATTATTTACAATGACTGCCTACCAGTCATTGGTAGGCAGTCATTGGTAGGACGACGCTGGGCCAGTAGTGCACTGCCCTATTGGACACCCAATCACGACCAGATGTGATACAGCCTGGCTTCGAACCAGGGACTGTAGTGACACCTATTGCACTGAGATGCAGTGCCTTAGACCGCTGCGCCACTCGGGAGACCAGTCCCAGGCTCGGTGCTCCCTGCTGGCCATGTGCTGGTTCTGGCCTGGAGGCTGTGAAGCAGAGAAGGACCTGTTTCTGTGCTCGGCCCTGCTCACCCTCAGGCAGCTGCTAAAGGACAAGCTGGCCCAGCTGCTCGATGACATGGCTGGATGAGTGGCCTGTGAGAAACCTACTGTCCCCGACCCACGCACTGGACTCCTGGTAACCCACCTCTGCCTTTTCTAGGTGCTTGAGCACGGTTTATTGTAGGCTGCCACAGTATATACTGTAGTGTCATATGTTTCTTCAGTACAGATTCCAGGTCATGCTAGTAGTGGGATACTGCATCACTGGTGTTTTGTGCTTTACACTTCTCTAACCTGCCTCTACTGATGATTTATTGAAGTACTATATATAGATTGCATACAGTACCTTAATGCATATCAGCTCCCCACTGGATCAATGGTCAGTTAAATTCACTCTGATATACTACTAGGTCAAGAAGGCATATTTATTTATTTAGATCCCCATTAGCTTTTACAGAAGCAGCAGCTGTTCTTCCTGGAGTCCACAAAAAAACTCAAAACACTGATTGATACACTGATAGTCAAGGACAGTCACACACATTTAAAATACAAACCATTTTACCAACAATACAACTGTAGTGCTAGCATTGGGCTACTGTATCACTCTTCCTCTTCTATTTAATACAATATAATATTGGTACTTTTCACCACTTTCGTGATATCCAATTGGTAGTTACAGTCTTGTCTTCTCGCTGAAACTCCCGTATGGACTATGAAGAGGCGAAGGTCGAGAGCCATGCGTCCTCCGAAAAATGACCCCGCAAAGACACACTGCTTCTTGATACACTGCTCGCTTAACCAGGAAGCCAGTAGCACCTATGTGTCAGAGGAAACACTGTACAGCTGGCAACCAAAGTCAGCGTGTATGCACCCGGCCGCCACAAGGAGGCACTAGAGTGAGATGGGACACGGATATCCCAGCCGGCCAAACCCTCCCCTAACCCGGACGACGCTGGGTCAATTGTGCGCCGCCTCATGGGTCTCCCGGTCGCAACTGGCTGAGACACAGCCTGGGATCGAACCCGGGCCGGTAGTGACGTCTCTAGCACTGCGATGCAGGCCCCACTCCTCCTCTTCTATCTCACTATTCATTTGCACCCAAGATAGTCCTACTGGTTGGTCAACCTGTCTCTGGGAAGAGTTTATTACCAAGCAGGTCAGAGAGAAGTTTGGCTTGGCTGTTACTGGTTTTATGGTGGTGCTGTGTATTAGGGACTGTTCTGTGGGTAGCCTGCTGGATGCCCAATTGGATGTTATCAGACATCCTCTGTGGCAGGTTTGTGGCCCAGCGGGAGTGTTTGCTCTCACCATTCTCTGTTTTATATCAGGGCACCAGGTCATGCGGCTGGCAGGTTTTACCATGCTTCTTCCTGTGCTTTCAATTTATATCAACTGGTCTCATGTTGAGAAATTGTGCACTACTATATTAGTGTCTTTCCTATGCTGTTGTTTTATATCAGTCATATTTGGCAGGTAGGGCTGCTGCTAGCGGTTTCCTACTTTGTTTTAGTCGTGGGGATGCAGTATAATACTGTTGTTCTCAACCACCTATGGGGATTCATCAGAATGGGGTTTTTAATCTGAGGGTGTTTCATTATTAAAACATTGACTCTGAAGTCTCCTCAGAGACCCCGGTGGAATAATAATGTGTTTAGAATGAATAATGAAGCATATAATGGGGATAGAAGAGGGACTGGGGCCCTCCCTGTTTGATTTATGACAAACTGTCTTTATTTATTGAGCCCTAAAAAGCAGATGGCAACATGACACAATAGGCCTCTAACCTGAGGGATGAATCTGCCTCTGTCAGAGCCTTACTGTGGTGTGACAGGACATTCTCCTGTGAGCAATGGACTGAGCCGGCCTGAGGGACACCCCATATTTTATCCCCGGCGTTACACTTTAGACGTTCCATTCAGGTTTGTTTATTTTCATAAAGAGAAAGTAGTTTGTCGCTTGGAGGATTCTTCTTTGATTTGAAATGCGGTTCATAACTTAAAGTAGGCTGAGCCTTCTGCTTTTAATGACTCTGTTTTAATGTCTGGTGGTGAGAGGGGAGAATGAACAGTATCTGGCTTCACTCAACTGTTTGACAGCTCTTGTTTGACTTTGGGCTGTGTTTGTTTCTAAGCTCACCTGTATATGAATACTATTTGAATAACATGTCAGTGGAGCCAGGTTGGAGTGTGTTCTGACCTTGGCTTAGGAGACGTTAGGAGACACAATCTACCTTACTTCGCTACTATGGCCTATTTATTGCCTTACCTCCTCACGACATTTGAACAACACTATATATATATATTTTTTTGTGTTGTGTTACTGACTGTATGTTTGTTTATTCCATGTGTAACTCTGTGTTGTTTGTGTCGCACTGCTTTGCTTTATCTTAGCCAGGTCGCAGTTGTAAATGAGAACTTGTTCTCAACTAGCCTACCTGGTTAAATAAAGGTGAAATCAAAAATTAAAAAAATGGTTCTGACCTTGGTTTAGAAGACACTTGGATGTGAAAGACAGGTGTTGTGGACGACATCTTCCCCTTGGGTGGGAAATAACAGGCTGGTTAATCACCCCAGTGGGCGAGCAGGAGTAGTAATCTTTCCACAAACCGCTCCTTCTGACCTCTCCCAGGTCAACATGCTTAGAATTTCCCTTTGCGATCACATTGGAGTTTGTTAAAGAGATCATCAACATATATCCAGTGTGATATCTTTAGTGAAGTTGACCACATACTTTCATACATTCGGACACCTTTAGACACTGATTTTGGTTGCATTCTCAGAATGCCGTTAACCTCAAGGGGTGAGGAGCTAGTAGAATGAAATATCTTGTTTCTATACTGAAACCTTAGTAAGGCTAGTTGTTTGTGTTATGTGTTGGAGTGGACTGCCCCCACAGACCTGAGCCTCTAGTCAGGTGACCTCACCTGGGTTTGGAACAAGATGGTCTCTGAGTGTCACTCAGCTATAGTAGTAGCCTCTACCAGGCTTTCACCTCCACGTCGGAGAGCGAGGCCTGGAAGCCAAAGCTACTCAGCTTGTGACCTCGGGTTGATTTGTTTGTAAACACTGGACTCAAATCCCCCTCAATTGTCACACCAGACGCCTCAGTAAGATGTTGTTTTCCGTGACGCACAGCTTCTAAAGATAGGCTTGGACTCGTGTTTTTCTTCAAAAGCACCCAAAATACTTAATTAAAGGGCCCCTCCTCCCTACAGCGTGACCTGTGTTGTCAGTTTAGATGAATGACCCTGAATCCCCCTGGCCTGTTGAACAGATGCAACTATTCCTGACAGTGTCACAGTATATCCAGCAGCCCAGAAGAGTCCTCATTGTATTGATGTGTTGAGGCTGCATGGCCAGTAACACCCGCAGCCTGGCCTCTGCATTATACTCTCTGGAAACTGACCATGGTCACGTGGACCAGAGATGGGATGGTAGAGAGAGAGAGCGTGAGGGAGGAATGCCCCTCCGTTTGCACTGTCCGCTCGGTCCGGCCGTCCACCCCGATTGATATGCAGATTGGTGCAGGCAGCAGTTCTTTGTCAAATGCCTACACTCTCAGATCTCTAGGTTCAGGATTAATAGCTAGATCCCATCAAGTACAGTCCAGTCAGCACCAACCACGTGTGGTTTATCGGTCAGACACAGTCCAGCCGTGATGCCAGCATCCAGTCCGGGCAGGCTGCATAGGAAGGGCTGTAACCTGGCCCGTAGGACCCAGAGACAGGCCACAGCAGCCTGGAGGCTCCTCTACAGCCTGCTCTTCATGGTGAGTAGGACAGAGAGGGATTGAGATCGAGAGGCTTGATGATTGCCATGGGAGTTTGGGAAGGACAGCAGTAGTGGGAATATGGGGTTCTGGTGTGGCGATGGGTATTAACCTCTATGGCTCAACATGTTTTAGGGCTGTAGGTGCTGTGACAGATGTTGAAACTATTCCTCATGTTGAGAGGGAGAGAGAGATGTCTGGCTTTACAACAGGGATAGGAGATGGGTTGTCCAATTTGGGCTAATTGACAGGATAGGATTCGGCTCATTCTACCTAGCATTCCCACAGGCTTTATGCTTGTGAAATCAGAAAACCCCCACAGTTCTGGGTTTAGTTTTGGGTTAACCGAGGGATGTAGAATTGAGACTAGCGCTGTCGGATGTGCTTGTCCTTTCTGCGACTGCATCCCTGTCTCTCCCTCTCCCGCCTCCACGGCTCCCGAGCCGGCTTTGCAGGTCTTAATTGGATATTTGGGTTAGTCGTCAGGCGTTGGACTCAGACTTTGTTGTTGGGATTGTTGTGTGAGACAGAGACTTCTGAGTCACGTCTGAGTCTCTATCTCTCTCTAGTCATGCTCTTATTAAGAACTGATTAAAAAGTCATGCTGCGAGAAAGGGAGAATCCCTGTGTGTGTGTGAGTGCATGTGGGTGTGTGCGTGCATCCATGCCTGTGTGTGTTTTCTCCAGATCCTCTGTAGGCCTAGGACCTCAGTGACTGCAGCAGAAACAAACTGCAGGCGAGAGCCGCACACAATTACTGCTATCTGTCTGTGTGAGGCAGGTTTGTCTCTGAAGCTGCCGCAGGGTATTTGAATAATATGTCAACATGATATTCTTCAACCCTTTTTCCTCCTTGAGCTGGTCTCCAAGCCTTTCAGCTGCAATATGGAGGAGCTTTGGTCTGTGTTGGTGTGTGGGTTAAACATATCCACTACTTTGTGTGTGTGTGTGTGTGTGTGTGTGTGTGTGTGCGTCTGTTATTTTGTATATCTACAGTCTACAGCAGTATAGAATCCTGTCAGTGTGGTGCTCTCCTCTCAGTAGCATAGTGGGACAGCTGAGTGTCATTATCATTGCTCACGCAGAGACTCAGAGCTGCTGACCGGGTGGTCCTGTCTCGAGGCCAGCCTAGCCTATCGCAGGCCTGAATCCTCTTCCCCTCAGTGGGTCCCTGAGCCACCAGCCTCCCGACTCCAGCCCCATGCCGTAGCTATACCGTAGCTGCTTTGGCACCCTGTCTCCTGATTGGCCATGCTAACTGATGAGCTGCTGGCTTAATAGAGGACTTGATTTGGGTCCTGCTGGGTTGTTTTAGTGTATTGATTTGTATGGTGTGTGTGTGTGAATGTGTGTGCGCTGTGCAATATTTATGGTGAGAAGCAAGGTATTTTCTGAGACTTGCTTTTTTTAATGTAATCAGCGTTTCTCTCACTCAAATACACACACGCTCTCTCTCATACACACACACACGCGCACACACACACCGGTCAGTACTGACACTGTAGAGATACTAGAACTATAGGAGCCAATCACACAGCTAGGACTGTGTGATACTGTAAACTTGTTAAGTTGCGCTCTAAGCTATGGTTTGGTTTTGTGTGCTTCGTACTGTATGACAGCTTGTTATGGTAATCGTTTTTGACAGAGTTAGTTCGGAAAGTATTCAGACCCCGCGAAAACAGGTTCTTATAAATTTTAGCATATCTATTAAAAATAAATCTATTACATAAGTATTCAGACCCTTTGCAATGAGACTTTAAATTGAGCTCAGGTGCATCCTGTTCACATTAATCATCCTTGAGATGTTTCTACAACTTGATTGGAGTCCACCTGTGGTAAATTCAATTGATTGGACATGATTTGGAAAGGCACACAACTGTATGTATAAGGTTCCACAGTTGACAGTGCATGTCAGTGCACAAACCAAGCCATGAGGTTGAAGGAATCGTCCGTAGAGCTCTGAGACAGGATTGTGTTGAGGCACAGATCTGGGGAAGGGTACCAAAACATTTATGTAGCATTGAAGGTCCCCAAGAACACAGTGGCCTCCATCATTCTTAAATGGAAGAAGTTTGGAACCACCAACCCTTCCTAGAGCTGGCCGCCCAGCCAAACTGAGCAATCGGGGGAGAAGGGCCTTGGTCAGGCAGGTGACCAAAAACCCGATGGTCACTCTGACAGAGTTCCTCAGTGGAAAAGGACACCCATCTCTGCAGGGCTCCACCAATCAGGCTTTTATGGTAGAGTGGCTAGACGGAAGCCACTCCTCAGTAAAAGTCACATGACAGCCCGCTTGGAGTTTGCCAAAAGGGACCTAAATACTCTCAGACCATGAGAAACAAGATTCTCTGGTCTGATGAAATCAAGATTGAACTCTTTGGCCTGAATGCTAAGCGTCACGTCTGGAGGAAACCTGGCACCATCCCTACGGTGAAGCATGGTGGTGGCTGCATCATGCTGTGGGGATGTTTTTCAGCAGCAGAGACTGGGAGACTAGTCAAGATCGAGGGAAAGATGAACTGAGAAAAGTACAGTGAGACCCTTGATGAAAACCTGCTCTACAGCGCTCAGGACCTCAGACTGGGGCGAAGGTTCACCTTCCAACAGGACAATGTCCCTAAGCACACAGCCAAGACAACGCAGGAGTGGCTTCGGGACAAGTCTCTGAATGTCCTTGAGTGGCCCAGCCAGAGCCCAGACTTGAACCAGATCTAACATCTCTGGAGAGACCTGAAAATAAGAGCCCAGCAACACTACCCATTCAACTTGACAGAGCTTTAGAGGACCTGCAGAGAAGAATGGGAGAAACTCCCCAAATATTAATCAATCAAATGTATTTATAAAGCCCTTTTTCTATCAGCCGATGTCAAAGTGCTGTACAGAAACTCGGCCTAAAACCCCAAACAGCAAGCAATGCAGATGTAGAAGTACATGGCTAGGAAAAACTCCCTAGTTTGGACACACCTACTCATTTAAGGGTTTTTCTTTATTTTTTACTATTTTCTACATTGTAGAATAATAGTGAAGACATCAACTATGAAATAACACATGTAATCATGTAGTAAATAAAAACATGTTAAACAAATCAAAATATACTTGAGATTCTTCAAATAGCCACCCTTTGCCTTGATGACAGCTTTGCACACTCTTGGCATTCTCTCAACCAGCTTCATGAGGAATGCTTTTCCAACAGTCTTTAAGGAGTTCCCACATATGCAGAGAACTTGTTGGCTGCTTTTCCTTCACTCTGCAGTCCAACTCATCCCAAACCATCTCAATTGGGTTGAGGTCAGGTGATTGTGGAGGCCAGGTCATCTGATGCAGCACTCCATCACTCTCCTTCTTGGTCAAATAGCCCTTACACAGCCTGGAGGTGTCTTGTTGAAAAACAAATGATAGTCCCACTAACCGCAAACCAGATGGGATGGCGTATCGCTGCAGAATGCTGTGGTAGCCATGCTGGTTAAGTGTGCATTAAATTCTAAATATATCACAGACAACGTCGCGAGCAAAGCATCCCCACACCATTACACCACCTCCATGCTTCATGGTGGGAACCACACATGCAGAGGTTATCCATTCAACCTCTCAAAATGATATTGAGGTTGGGAAAAAAAATCTCATCATTGGACTCATCAGACCAAAGGACAGATTTCCACTGGTCTAATGTCCACTGCTCATGTTTCTTGAACCAAGCAAGTCTCTTGTTCTTATTGGTGTCCTTTAGTAGTAGTTTGACCATGAAGGCCTGATTCACACAGTCTCCTCTGAACAGTTGATGTTGAGATGTGTCTGTTACTTGAACTCTTGTGAAGCATTTATTTGGGCTGCAATCTTAGGTGCAGTAAACTCTAACTTATCCTCTGCAGCAGAGGTAACACTGGGTCTTCCTTTCCTGTGGCAGTCCTCATGAGAGCCAGTTTCATCATTGCGCTTGATGGTTTTTGTGACTGCACTTGAAGTAACTTTAAAAGTTCTTGAAATGTTCCGTATTGACTGACATTCATGTCTTAAAGTAATGATGGACTGTTGTTTCTCTTTGCTTATTTGAGCTGTTCTTACCATAATATGGACTTGGTCTTTTACCAAATAGGGCTATCTTCTGTATACCACCCCTACCTTGTCACAACACAACTGATTGGCTCAAACGCATTATGAAGGAAAGAAATTCCACAAATTAACTTAACAAGGCACACCTGTTAATTGGTGACTACCTCATGAAGCTGGTTGAGAGAATGCCTAGTGTGCAGAGCTATCAAAGGCAAATGGTGGCTACTTTGAAGAATCTAAAATATTCAATATATTTTGATTTGTTTAACACTTTCTTTGGTTGCTACATGATTCCATATGTGTTATTTCATAGTTTCAATGTCTTCACTATTATTCTACAATTTAAAAAAGAAAGAAAAACGCTTGAATGAGTAGGTGTGTCTAAACTTTCAACTGGTACTGTACGAAAATGTGACATTTCTGTTTTATATTTGTAATACATTAGAACAAATGTAAAACCTGTTTTTGCGCTGTCATTTTGGGGTATTATGTGTAGATTGATGGGGGGGGGGAAAGAATAAGCCTGTGATGTTACAAAATGTGGAAAAAGTCAAGGGGTCTGAATACTTTCTGAATGCACTGTATATATATGTGGTAAGATAAACAAGATATAAAAGTCCCTGTAATCCTAGTAAGCTTTGTGTACATGTTATTCATGCAGTCCCTAACCTGTCTCTCTCTATCGCCCACTGCAGAGCGTGGAGACGGTGTGCATGCTGTACCACACCTTCCAAGAGGGCTCCGGGGGCTTGGAGGGCCACAAAGACCCAGGGGCCGAGCCCACACTGCTCAGACCCTGTCCCCGACACATGAGTGCCACCGAGAGGCTCCGCAAGGTCATCCAGGAGCTGGTGGACACAGAGAAGTCCTATGTCAAGGTAATGATTTGTTATCTGGCTATTATTTGTTTAAGATAATGGCAAATTTCCCCAAAACAGTCAATTCAGTTGAGCCAGGATGAGATGGAAAGAGAAAGGAAAGCCACTGAATAGTACAGAGACACGGTCTGTGTGGACCTACCGACCGACCGACCGAATCATCATTGTTTATACAGTACACAGGCTCATTATTCAGAGGCCCTGTACAGCTCAAGTTTCCGTTTCACTCCTTTTCTCAGAGCACATTAAAGAACTCCTTTCATGATCTGCACCTCGTCTCTTAATCCCTGTTAGCTCTCTCTCGATCTCTCTCGCTCAATCTCTCTTGTGCAATCTTGTCTCTCTCTGTCTCCTTCTCTCTCGGTCTCTCTCTCGTCAATCTTGGCTCAATCTCTCTCGGTCTCTCGATCACTCTCTCTCGGTCTCTCTTGTGCAATCTTGGTCTCTCTCTCGGTCTCTCTCGGTCTCCTTTCTCTCTCTCATTCTCTTTCTCGGTCTCTCACATTCTCTTTCTCGGTCTCTCCCTCGATCTCTCTCGGTCTCCTTTCTCTCTCTCGATCTCTCTCGGTCTCCTTTCTCTCTCTCTATCTTTCTCGGTCTCTCTCTCTCGGTCGCTCTCTCTCTCTTTCTCTGTCTCTCTCTCTTGGTCTCCTCTCTCTCTCGCTCAATCTCTCTCGGTCTCTCTCGCTCAATCTCTCTCGGTCTCTCTCGCTCAATCTCTCTCGGTCTTCTCTCTCTCTCGGTCTCTCTCGGTCTCTCTCTCTCGGTCTCTCTCGGTCTTCTCTCTCTCTCTCGGTCTCTCTCTCTCTCTCTCTCTCTCTCTCGGTCTCTCTCGGTCTTCTCTCTCTCTCTCTCTCTCACTCAATCTCTCTCTCGGTCTCCCCTCTCTCTCTCTCACTCGGTCTCTTTCTCTTGGTCTCCTCTCTCTCTCTCTCTCTCGCTCAATCTCTCTCTCGCTCTCGCGCTCTCTCTCTCGGTCTCTCTCGCTCTCTCTCTCTCTGTCTCTCTCTCGGTCTCCTCTCTCTCTCGCTCAATCTCTCTCGGTCTCTCTCTCTCTCTCGGTCTCTCTCTGTCTCTCAATTCTCAATTTCTCAATTCAATGGCTTTATTGGCATGGGAAACATGTGTTAACATTGCCAAAGCAAGTGAGGTAGACAACATACAAAGTGATATATATATATATAAGGTGAAAAACAACAAAAATGAACAGTAAACATTACACATACAGAAGTTTCAAAACAGTAAAGACATTACAAATGTCATATTATAGCACATAGCCTGTCTTCTCTTGAGAGCCATGTCTGCCTACGGCGGCCTTTCTCAATAGCAAGGCTATATGCACTGAGTCTGTACATAGTCAAAGCTTTCCTTAATTTTGGGTCAGTCACAGTGGTCAGGTATTCTGCCGCTGTGTACTCTCTGTGTAGGGCCAAATAGCATTCTAGTTTGCTCTGTTTTTTTGTTAATTCTTTCCAATGTGTTAAGTAATTATCTTTTTGTTTTCTCATGATTTGGTTGGGTCTAATTGTGCTGTTGTCCTGGGGCTCTGTAGGGTGTGTTTGTGTTTGTGAACAGAGCCCCAGGACCAGCTTGCTTAGGGGACTCTTCTCCAGGTTCATCTCTCTGTAGGTGATGGCTTTGTTATGGAAGGTTTGTGAATCGCTTCCTTTTAGGTGGTTGTAGAATTTAATGGCTCTTTTCTGGATTTTGATAATTAGTGGGTATCGGCCTAATTCTGCTCTCTCGGCCTCTCTCTCTTTTTCGGTCTCTTTGTCTTGGTCTCCTCTCTCTCTCTGTCTTTCTCTCTCTCGGTCTCCTCTCTCTCGCTCAATCTCTCTCTCTCTCTCTCTCTCTCTGTCTTTCTCTCTCTCTCTTTCTCTCTCTCGGTCTCCTCTCTCTCGCTCAATCTCTCTCTCTCGGTCTCCTCTCTCTCTCGGTCTCTCTCTCTCGGCCTCCTCTCTCTCTCTCACTCACTCTCTCGGCCTCTCTCTCTTTCTCGGTCTCTTTCTCTTGGTCTCCTCTCTCTCAACCTCTCTTTCTCTCGGTCTCCTCTCTCTCTCTCTCTCAATCTCTCGGCCTCTCTCTCTTTCTCGGTCTCTTTCTCTTGGTCTCCTCTCTCTCTCTCTCTCTCTCTGTCTTTCTCTCTCTCTCTCTCTCGGTCTCCTCTCTCGCTCAATCTCTCTCTCTCTCGGTCTCCTCTCTCGCTCAATCTCTCTCTCTCTCTCTCTCGGTCTCCTCTCTCGCTCAATCTCTCTCTCTGTCTCTCGGCCTCTCTCTCTTTCTCTTGGTCTCCTCTCTCCCTCTCTCTCTCTCTTTCTCTTTCTCTTTCTCTCTCTCTCTTTCCCTCTCTCGGTCTCCTCTCTCTCGG
>NC_068449.1:17039049-17221549 GCF_023373465.1 Oncorhynchus keta | reverse complement strand
AGATGAGGGAGTTCATAGAATTTTAGGAGGTTGGTTCATAAGAGGTCACAGATTGAGAGATGGATAGCTTGATTAGATTTGGGTGGGGTTAAATTAATTTCTAGTAGCAATAAACTCTAGCGACCTCCCCTTCTTAAAACCCTTACTGATATAGGACCAAAACGTGGCTAAAATGATACTTATACCTCCCATTACATTATAGTCTTCCATTTTTAATCGATACACGGTTGACTCTTGTCTCAGGTTAAGATTAGTCCTTATGTGTCTGTCCCTCCTCTGTGAGCCCAGAAGGCCATGGCTGAGGAATGCTAATGGAGATCCACATCCAGTAGCTAGTGAACACTGATGTGAACTGAGCATGGCCTCAGTCTCAGGACGACACTCTCAAAGGAGAGATCCATCGATACACACTGAGCAGTGGGGCTGATTAAACCAACATTATCGGACACACAGACGTGTCTAGGCACAGAGCGGACAAGAGCGCAAGACACCCTGAACACTTTTTAATGATGGTATGAGAGAGCGAGAGACTGTGAGATTGTGCTTTTTGTCCCTTAATAGAGAGTACCCAGTGGCAGAATACATGAACACTGAATGACGCAAAATGAAGGAAAGCTTTGAATATGTACAGACTCAGTGAGCATAGCCTTGCTATTGAGAAAGGCCGCCGTAGGCAGACCTGGCTCTCGAGAAGACCGGCTATGTGCACACTGCCCACAAAATGTGGAAACTGAGCTGCACTTCCTAACCTCCTGTCCAATGTATGACCATATTAGAGACACATATTTTCCTCAGATTACACAGACCCACAAATGGGTAATTCGAAGAAAAAAAAATCAAATTTTTATGAACTCCCATATCTATTGGGAGAAATACCAGTGTACCATCACAGCAGCAAGATTTGTGACCTGTTTCCACAATAAAAGGGTTAACCTGTGAACAAACACCATCGTAAATACAACCCATATTTATGTTTATTTTTTTCCCATTTTGTACTTTTAACTATTTGCACATCATTATAGCACTGTACTTAGCCATATGACATTTGAAATGTCTATTCCTTTGAAACTTGTGAGCGTAATGTTTACTGTTAATTTGTTATTGATTATTTAACTTTTGTTAATGACATATTTTCACTTGCTTTGGCAATGTAAACATGTTTCCCATGCCAATAAAGCCCTTCGAAATGAATTGATAGGAAGAGAGAGAGAGGCTGTTCCTAAGTGCCTCTCACCTGAGACATCAGAGGGGGATGTTAACTAGTGACTGACTGCTATAAAGAGAGAGCTATCCTGACTGACTGCTGTAAAGAGAGAGCTATCTCTGACTGCTGTAAAGAGATAGCTATCGCTGACTGACTGCTGTAAAGAGAGCTATCGCTGACTGACTGCTGTAAAGAGAGAGCTATCACTGACTGCTGTAAAGAGAGAGCTATCGCTGACTGCTGTAAAGAGATAGCTATCGCTGACTGACTGCTGTAAAGAGAGAGCTATCCTGACTGACTGCTGTAAAGAGAGAGCTATCCTGACTGACTGCTGTAAAGAGAGAGCTATCGCTGACTGCTGTAAAGAGATAGCTATCGCTGACTGACTGCTGTAAAGAGCGAGCTATCGCTGACTGACTGCTGTAAAGAGAGAGCTATCGCTGACTGACTGCTGTAAAGAGAGAGCTATCTCTGACTGACTGCTGTAAAGAGATAGCTATCGCTGACTGACTGCTGTAAAGAGAGAGCTATCGCTGACTGACTGCTGTAAAGAGAGAGCTATCGCGACTGACTGTTGTAAAGAGAGAGCTATCGCTGACTGACTGCTGTAAAGAGAGAGCTATCGCTGACTGACTGCTGTAAAGAGAGCTATCGCTGACTGACTGCTGTAAAGAGAGCTATCGCTGACTGACTGCGGTAAAGAGAGAGCTATCGCTGACTGGCTGCTGTAAAGAGAGAGCTATCGCTGACTGGCTGCTGTAAAGAGAGAGCTATCGCTGACTGACTACGGTAAAGAGAGAGCTATCGCTGACTGACTGCTGTAAAGAGAGAGCAATCGCTGACTGACTGCTGTAAAGAGATAGCTATCGCTGACTGACTGCTGTAAAGAGAGAGCTATCGCTGACTGACTGCTGTAAAGAGAGAGCTATCGCTGACTGACTGCTGTAAAGAGAGAGCTATCGCTGACTGACTGCTGTAAAGAGAGAGCTATCGCTGACTGACTGCTGTAAAGAGAGAGCTATCGCTGACTGACTGCTGTAAAGAGAGAGCTATCGCTGACTGACTACGGTAAAGAGAGAGCTATCGCTGACTGACTGCTGTAAAGAGAGCTATCGCTGACTGACTGCTGTAAAGAGATAGCTATCGCTGACTGACTGCTGTAAAGAGAGAGCTATCCTGACTGACTGCTGTAAAGAGAGAGCTATCGCTGACTGACTGCTGTAAAGAGAGAGCTATCGCTGACTGACTGCTGTAAAGAGAGCTATCGCTGACTGACTGCTGTAAAGAGAGAGCTATCGCTGACTGACTGCTGTAAAGAGAGAGCTATCGCTGACTGACTGCTGTAAAGAGAGAGCTATCGCTGACTGACTGCTGTAAAGAGAGCTATCGCTGACTGACTGCTGTAAAGAGAGCTATCGCTGACTGACTGCTGTAAAGAGAGCTATCGCTGACTGACTGCTGTAAAGAGAGAGCTATCGCTGACTGACTGCTGTAAAGAGATAGCTATCCTGACTGACTGCTGTAAAGAGATAACTATCGCTGACTGACTGCTGTAAAGAGAGCTATCGCTGACTGACTGCTGTAAAGAGAGCTATCGCTGACTGGCTGCTGTAAAGAGAGAGCTATCGCTGACTGACTGCTGTAAAGAGAGAGCTATCGCTGACTGACTGCTGTAAAGAGATAGCTATCGCTGACTGACTGCTGTAAAGAGAGGGCTATCGCTGACTGGACTGCTGTAAAGAGAGCTATCGCTGACGGACTGCTGTAAAGAGAGAGCTATCGCTGACTGACTGCTGTAAAGAGAGAGCTATCGCTGACTGACTGCGGTAAAGAGAGAGCTATCACTGACTGACTGCTGTAAAGAGAGCTATCGCTGACGGACTGCTGTAAAGAGAGAGCTATCGCTGACTGACTGCTGTAAAGAGAGAGCTATCGCGACTGACTGCTGTAAAGAGAGCTATCGCTGACTGACTGCTGTAAAGAGAGCTATCGCTGACTGACTGCTGTAAAGAGAGATATCGCTGACTGACTGCTGTAAAGAGAGCTATCGCTGACTGACTGCGGTAAAGAGAGAGCTATCGCTGACTGGCTGCTGTAAAGAGAGAGCTATCGCTGACTGACTGCTGTAAAGAGAGAGCTATCGCTGACTGACTGCTGTAAAGAGAGAGCTATCGCTGACTGACTGCTGTAAAGAGAGGGCTATCACTGACTGACTGCTGTAAAGAGAGAGCTATCGCTGACTGGACTGCTGTAAAGAGAGCTATCGCTGACTGACTGCTGTAAAGAGAGAGCTATCGCTGACTGCTGTAAAGAGAGAGCTATCGCTGACTGACTGCTGTAAAGAGAGAGCTATCGCTGACTGACTGCTGTAAAGAGAGAGCTATCGCTGACTGACTGCTGTAAAGAGAGCTATCGCGACTGACTGCTGTAAAGAGAGCTATCGCTGACTGACTGCTGTAAAGAGAGCTATCGCTGACTGACTGCTGTAAAGAGAGCTATCGCTGACTGACTGCTGTAAAGAGAGAGCTATCGCTGACTGACTGCTGTAAAGAGAGCTATCGCTGACTGACTGCTGTAAAGAGAGCTATCGCTGACTGACTGCTGTAAAGAGATAGCTATCGCTGACTGACTGCTGGT
Organism: Oncorhynchus keta; assembly: GCF_023373465.1. Taxonomy (NCBI): domain Eukaryota; kingdom Metazoa; phylum Chordata; class Actinopteri; order Salmoniformes; family Salmonidae; genus Oncorhynchus; species Oncorhynchus keta. The sequence goes on along the minus strand of NC_068449.1, from coordinate 17,217,708 downwards.
AAAGAGATAGCTATCGCTGACTGACTGCTGTAAAGAGAGCTATCGCTGACTGACTGCTGTAAAGAGAGCTATCGCTGACTGACTGCGGTAAAGAGAGAGCTATCGCTGACTGACTGCGGTAAAGAGAGAGCTATCGCTGACTGACTGCGGTAAAGAGAGAGCTATCGCTGACTGACTGCTGTAAAGAGAGAGCTATCGCTGACTGACTGCTGTAAAGAGAGAGCTATCGCTGACTGACTGCTGTAAAGAGAGAGCTATCGCTGACTGACTGCTGTAAAGAGAGAGCTATCGCTGACTGACTGCTGTAAAGAGAGCTATCGCTGACTGACTGCTGTAAAGAGAGAGCTATCGCTGACTGACTGCTGTAAAGAGAGCTATCGCTGACTGACTGCTGTAAAGAGAGCTATCGCTGACTGACTGCGGTAAAGAGAGAGCTATCGCTGACTGGCTGCTGTAAAGAGAGAGCTATCGCTGACTGACTACGGTAAAGAGAGAGCTATCGCTGACTGACTGCTGTAAAGAGAGAGCATTCGCTGACTGACTGCTGTAAAGAGATAGCTATCGCTGACTGACTGCTGTAAAGAGAGAGCTATTGCTGACTGGCTGCTGTAAAGAGAGCTATGCTGACTGGCTGCTGTAAAGAGAGAGCTATCGCTGACTGACTGCGGTAAAGAGAGAGCTATCGCTGACTGACTGCTGTAAAGAGAGCTATCGCTGACTGACTGCTGTAAAGAGAGCTATCGCTGACTGACTGCTGTAAAGAGAGAGCTATCGCTGACTGACTGCTGTAAAGAGAGCTATCGCTGACTGACTGCTGTAAAGAGAGCTATCGCTGACTGACTGCTGTAAAGAGATAGCTATCGCTGACTGACTGCTGTAAAGAGAGAGCTATCGCTGACTGACTGCTGTAAAGAGAGAGCTATCGCTGACTGACTGCTGTAAAGAGAGAGCTATCGCTGACTGACTGCTGTAAAGAGAGAGCTATCGCTGACTGACTGCTGTAAAGAGAGAGCTATCCTGACTGACTGCTGTAAAGAGATAGCTATCGCTGACTGACTGCGGTAAAGAGAGAGCTATCGCTGACTGACTGCGGTAAAAGAGAGAGCTATCGCTGACTGGCTGCTGTAAAGAGAGAGCTATCGCTGACTGACTGCGGTAAAGAGAGAGCTATCGCTGACTGACTGCGGTAAAGAGAGAGCTATCGCTGACTGGCTGCTGTAAAGAGAGAGCTATCGCTGACTGACTGCTGTAAAGAGAGAGCTATCGCTGACTGACTGCTGTAAAGAGAGAGCTATCGCTGACTGGCTGCTGTAAAGAGAGAGCTATCGCTGACTGACTGCTGTAAAGAGAGAGCTATCGCTGACTGACTGCTGTAAAGAGAGAGCTATCGCTGACTGACTGCTGTAAAGAGAGAGCTATCGCTGACTGACCAGGCTCCTGTCTCTCCATTCCTTTAGATGGATAGTCTGTTTGGCAGCTTGCCAGAAATGCTGGACTTCCAGAGGGTGTTCCTGCAGACGCTGGAGGAGAGGATTGCCTCTTCACCTGACTTCAGCACACTGGAAACCCCTGTGCAGTTTAAGGTATGACACACTGTTTGTGACCCTTGTGTTACAACTGCCTCTGCCAATCCATCTCTCGTCATACATGCGTGATATACACTAACTTAGATGACATGATTAAACCGCATACTCATCGACGCATTTAACCAATGAGCACACACAAATGATATATGTGAAATCACTCACCCAAACCACCTCCATTACTATAGATGAGCTATGATGAACAGTGAGTCTGGTCACACTTTGATATATCTGGATGTATTATTGCGAGATTGTTACAGGTTCACACATGATTGATTTACCACATCAACATGGCATCGTATCGATTTTGCCATTTTGACATGGAGAATTGTATGTTGATAAAAGCACTGTACTCAGGGGTTAGAGAGGGCAGGCCTGGGGGATTTTAAATACTGTCCCGTGAGAGTGGTCAGGTCACGACTTCACATGTTCTCTCCATCTCACTCTCCTTCACACATTCTTACTCTCCCTCTCTCTCTTATTCCAGAAGCTTCTCTTCTCTCTGGGTGGATCCTTCCTGTACTACGCTGATCACTTCAAGCTCTACAGTGGCTTCTGTGCCAACCACATCAAGGTCCAGAAAGTCCTGGAGAGAGGTACGGGTCTCCCCTCTACCCACCACCCCCAACCAGCCCGAAATACCCCCTTGCACCTCCATTGCATCATCCCCACCAACCCCAGCACTCTATGTAAATGACATGGTTGACTAGGCGTCTACGGTCCAGCATCAATAATGAACTCCAGTAAATGTCTCTGAGTGGAGCAACTCGCTTGGTGAAGTGATGCAATCCCACTTTACTTCAACCTCTCCTCGTATTCACTCAATCATTCCAGACTCCCATATTCTCTTTCATATCAACGCAACTGTAAATGGCTTCCCACTGTAAAACTGTGAAAGTGCCTAGGCAAGCTGGAGTGCCCCCATTGTGCTGCACAGCTAACGAAGGCTGGTCTATAATGAGAGAAAGACCATGAAATGCTGACAGGAGGAGTGCTAGTAATTTTGAGTGTCCCTGTTTATATGCTAGAATATAAATGTTGAACTTAATTTATGCCCGCAACGTTGGCCTCTTCCTCTGGTTTGGGCACGCTGCCCAGCGCAGAATGAATGAAACCGAGCAGGTGGGGAAATTGCACCCCAGTGCCTCTTAAATTCTTACCATTACAAGATTACGCGTTGCATTCCTAGAAGCAGGTACCGAAATGGAGTTCTAATAGCGCAGGGATAATCTTGCAAGCGGCTTTGCATGTTCCCCAACAGTCTCTGATGAAGCAGAATGAACTGAAGCAGGAAACAGCAGCGTAAACATGGATTAAAGCAGAACTCTGCATCAGAGCACAACACAACCCGGTCCATCAGAGCCCAACACAACCCAGTCCATCAGAGCCCAGCACAACCCGGTCCATCAGAGCCCAGCACAACCCGGTCCATCACAGCACAACACAACCCGGTCCATCACAGCACAACACAACACAACCCAGTCCATCACAGCACAACACAACCCAGTCCATCACAGCACAACACAACCCAGTCCATCACAGCCCAACACAACCCAGTCCATCACAGCACAACACAACCCAGTCCATCAGAGCCCAACACAACCCAGTCCATCACAGCACAACACAACCCAGTCCATCAGAGCCCAACACAACCCAGTCCATCACAGCACAACACAACCCAGTCCATCACAGCACAACACAACCCAGTCCATCACAGCACAACACAACCCAGTCCATCACAGCACAACACAACCCAGTCCATCACAGCACAACACAACCCAGTCCATCACAGCACAACACAACCCAGTCCATCAGAGCCCAACACAACCCAGTCCATCACAGCACAACACAACCCAGTCCATCACAGCACAACACAACCCGGTCCATCAGAGCCCAACACAACCCGGTCCATCAGAGCCCAACACAACCCAGTCCATCACAGCACAACACAACCCAGTCCATCACAGCACAACACAACCCAGTCCATCACAGCACAACACAACCCAGTCCATCACAACACAACCCAGTCCATCAACAACACAACCCAGTCCATCAGAGCCCACAGAGTCCATCAGAGCAACACAACCCAGTCCATCAGAGCACAACACAACCCAGTCCATCAGAGCACAACACAACCCAGTCCATCACAGCACAACACAACCCAGTCCATCACAGCACAACACAACCCAGTCCATCACAGCACAACACAACCCAGTCCATCACAGCACAACACAACCCAGTCCATCACAGCACAACACAACCCAGTCCATCACAGCACAACACAACCCAGTCCATCACAGCACAACACAACCCAGTCCATCACAGCACAACAACCCAACCCAGTCCATACAGCACAACACAACCCAGTCCATCACAGCACAACACAACCCAGTCCATCAGAGCCCAACACAACCCAGTCCATCACAGCACAACACAACCCAGTCCATCAGAGCACAGCACAACCCAGTCCATCACAGCCACAACACAACCCAGTCCATCAGAGCACAGCACAACCCGGTCCATCACAGCACAACACAACCCAGTCCATCAGAGCACAACACAACCCAGTCCATCAGAGCACAACACAACCCAGTCCATCACAGCACAACACAACCCAGTCCATCACAGCACAACACAACCCAGTCCATCACAGCACAACACAACCCAGTCCATCAGAGCACAACACAACCCAGTCCATCAGAGCCCAACACAACCCAGTCCATCAGAGCCCAACACAACCCAGTCCATCAGAGCCCAACACAACCCAGTCCATCAGAGCCCAACACAACCCAGTCCATCACAGCACAACACAACCCAGTCCATCAGAGCACAGCACAACCCAGTCCATCAGAGCCCAACACAACCCAGTCCATCAGAGCACAGTCCAGCTCAGTACAACAAAGCCCAACACAACCCATTCCATCAGAGCACAGCACAACCCAGTCCATCAGAGCCCAACACAACCCAGTCCATCAGAGCACAGTCCAGCTCAGTACAACAAAGCCCAACACAACCCATTCCATCAGAGCACAGCACAACCCAGTCCATCAGAGCCCAACACAACCCAGTCCATCAGAGCACAGTCCAGCTCAGTACAACAAAGCCTAGCACAACCCATTCCATCAGAGCACAGTCCAGCTCAGTACAACAAAGCCCAACACAACCCAGTCCATCAGAGCACAGCACAACCCAGTCCATCAGAGCCCAACACAACCCAGTCCATCAGAGCACAGTCCAGCTCAGTACAACAAAGCCTAGCACAACCCAGTCCATCAGAGCACAGTCCAGCTCAGTACAACAAAGCCCATTCCATCAGAGCACAGTCCAGCTCAGTACAACAAAGCCCAACACAACCCAGTCCATCAGAGCACAGTCCAGCTCAGTACATCAAAGCCCAACACAACCCATTCCATCAGAGCACAGTCCAGCTCAGTCCATCAAAGCCCAACACAACCCAGTCCATCAGAGCACAGTCCAGCTCAGTACAACAAAGCCCAACACAACCCAGTCCATCAGAGCACAGTCCAGCTCAGTACATCAAAGCCCAACACAACCCAGTCCATCAGAGCACAGTCCAGCTCACAACCCATTCCATCAGAGCCAAAGCCCAACACAACCCATTCCATCAGAGCACAGTCCAGCTCAGTACAACAAAGCCCAACACAACCCATTCCATCAGAGCCCAACACACAACCCAGTCCATCAGAGCACAGTCCAGCTCAGTACAACAAAGCCCAACACAACCCATTCCATCAGAGCACAGTCCAGCAGTACACAACCCATTCCATCAGAGCACAGTCCAGCTCAGTACAACAAAGCCCAACACAACCCATTCCATCAGAGCACAGTCCAGCTCAGTACAACAAAGCCCAACACAACCCAGTCCATCAGAGCACAGCCCAACACAACCCATCCAACACAACCCCAACACAACCCATCCATCAGAGCCCAACACAACCCAGTCCATCAGAGCACAGTCACAGCCCATTCCATCAGAGCCCAACACAACCCAGTCCATCAGAGCACAGTCCAGCTCAGTACAACAAAGCCTAGCACAGCGGAGCCCAACACAACTGAAACGAGGGCGTTCACAGAGAATCTGTGGGTGTCTGTCAGCGGTTCTAGTAATTACACATTCTCGCTCTGCCAACGTGGTGCCGGGCCAACGTGGTACTGGGCCCCTTCTCGCTACACATACACTTTTTGTGTTTACTCGTTAATTGCCTGCCAATTACTGTGTGAAGTGTCAATGCAGCTGTCTGTCTCTGTGGCTCAGAGTGCTATAATTAATACTCTAATGGCCTCTCAATCCTTTCACACATGAGACACACAGCGAGGTGGCAAGAAATGTCTACACCTGACCTCCAGGATGTCTCTCAATGTGTTACAATATTACACTGTGCTCGATTTGGACTGAAATAGGTGCCGGTACTCATGTTGGGTGCCAGTACTGTTTTATATTTAGGTGCAAGAGCTCCACAATACCTTTGAGCTAATATTCTATGAGAGGAACAGGAGCTCAAGCAGTAGAACATTTGAGGGGCCGGTCCTCTGCTCTGGTGAGCTCCTGCCCAAGCCTGGACCACACAGCACCTACTATTAGACATCTCTCCTCGCTATGCACACTGTGAAGGAAAATCACTGCTGTGAATCATAGTGTCTTTTGAATGGTATTGTTTGCAATGGAGTGGCAGTCTCATGTCCAAACCATGTTTTACAGTAGCTACCTGCAGTGTTGCCATTATACTGCAGTGGTGAGGAGTAGCCTATACTGCCCCCATGTGGACAAGAATTATTGCACCAAGATACAGTGGTGGGTCTATTTAGCGTCACAAGGCACAGTCCTCCAAGCGTGCTACAGAATGAAAGATGTGACTGAACAACTTACATGTACAGGGCTTGGTAAATAAGTCTGCTTGTTGTCTACAGCTAAGACTGATTGGTCCTTTAAGGAGTTCTTGGCTGCGAGGAACCCTACGAAGCAGCACTCCTCAACCCTGGAGTCCTACCTGATCAAGCCAGTCCAGAGAGTGTTGAAATACCCTCTACTGCTTCGAGAGCTGGTTTCTCTCACTGACACAGACAGCGAGGAGCACTACCACCTCACAGGTAACTTGAAGACACACACACACACACACACACACACACACACACACACACACACACACACACACACACTAACCCTTCCTTTCCCTCCTCTGTGCCCACAGAGGCCCTGAAGGCCATGGAGAAGGTGGCCAGCCACATCAATGAGATGCAGAAGATCTATGAGGACTATGGTTCTGTGTTTGACCAGCTGGTGGCAGAGCAGAGTGGCCATGAGGAGGTAACTATACTGTAATGTACCCTGTGCTACCCCCTTCTTCCCTTACAGCAGCTTTCATCACTCTCACTCATATCTTCAATCTAGACACGTAGTTGGACTAACACCAACACAGCCTGAATTTGCTGCACAACCATTAGGGTCAATTTAATCTATTCATCCTAGTGATGTATATCTCTTACAGAAAACTGGTTGGAAATAGCCAAGTTCCCATATAGATACTTCCTCTTTAGATACTGAACAATCACCCAACACAGAGAACTTGTTTGTGCTAGACGAGTGGCCCAGGTCCCTGTACAGATACAGTACTTACTATGTCCCTCACATACTGACTGTGGCCCATGGCCTTTCCTTCTCTCTCCCAGGTCACAGAGCTTACCATGGGAGAATTCCTCATGCATTCCTCTGTCGTCTGGCTCAACCCCCATCCCTCTCTGGGCCGCATGAGAAAGGACCCCGAGATGACCGTGTTTGGTGAGTTAGAAAGACACTGTACCGTTACTGCGGTATCATGGGAAAGAGAGCGCCTGGCCCTTGCCAGAGCCTGGTAGCAGTCTCTCTCAGCCTGGACACAAACACATGTAAACACAATACACATTTTATGACTAGCTATTAGATAAATGTATTGTATATCCACAAAAATATGATGCTGTTCAGTATTATACCAGTATAGTTTAGGGTTTTATGGATACATTGTAGTGCCAATGTGCTGTATTCCTGTGTAAACTCCCAAAGTTGTGCTCAAAGTTTTCATTTTGTTTCTCTCATCAGTGTTCAAGAAGGCAGTGATACTTGTCTACAGGGAGAGCAACAAGCTCAAGAAGAAGATGGTGAGTTCTCTTTCATTTACTTTCATATGACTTTGATGCCAGCAGTGCCTAACATCTCTCTCTCGTGTGTGAGCAGACCACCCCTCGCTTGGCGCACTCCCATGGAGACCTAGACCCCTTCAAGTTCCGCTGGCTCATCCCGCTTTCTGCACTGCAGGTCCGACTAGGCAGCACTGCAGGTAAGAGAGCAAGACAGACACACACACACACACACACCCCCGGCTCTCATTAACTACCAGAGATCATATTCTCTTGGATATTGAGTCTTTTGAAACTAAATTTAGATGTCTTGATTAAAAGGATCTTCTCCAATCCCCTTCTTCCTAAGGTACTGAGACGACCTGCATCTGGGAGCTGATACATACCAAGTCTGAACTGGAGGGAAGGCCAGAGACGGTCTTCCAGCTGTGTAGCAGGTAAGAGAGAGCATCCTCTAAATCAGAGGTCAGGGGTTACATGGGCTCTCTAGCCAATCAGTTGTCCATTGAGTGTCTGGGGGAAATAAACACCAGCAGGACTGTAGTCGCAGAGAAGTGGGACATTCCTGTTGTAGACTGTGTGAATTAGCCCTCTGAGCATGGTACCGCTGTTTCCCTCCATAGTGTCCCAGAATGCAAAGTGAACATCATCAAGGTAATCCGCTCCATCCTCCGGGAGAACGTCAGACAGAACATGCTCCCGGCCGAGATGGGGTGTAAGGAGCACCTCACGCCTTTACGCAGCACCCTGCCCTCCTCTGCCAGGATAGGTGAGTTTCATCCCCGCCCTGTTCCAAAACATCCCTTCCAATAACACTGCTTAGATTTTTTTATCTTTAGACATGACCTTGACTTAAACCTTATAAGCACTTGACTTACTGTACACACAGTTGTGTTTGTGGCCAGATATTAGTGAATGTATTGCTCAGTTGGCAGCTGTCTCTCGCTCTCCCCCCTCCATCCCCCACCAGGTCCATCCAGAGTCTCCTGGCTGTGTAAGCAGCCCCTGCTGGATCTCCCCACCCCAGCCAGCACACTCAAACCTGGCCAGCCTGACTCAGACGAGGGCAGTCTGAGCAGCGGCACCCACAGCTCCTCTGATGCTCCCCCAGCTGACGGTCCCACACAGCACAAGACGCTGTCTACCCAAAAGGCCTGGTCTCGGGGCGGCCAGCGGCCCTCTAGCTTCAGCTATGTGAAGGAGTCATACATCCTGAGTGATGAGGACGATGAGTTCAGTGAGGCTAGAGAGAGTTTCCCCTCCTGTGCCATTGAGGCCCAGTTTCTCAGTTTGAGGCTGTCGGAGGAGGCAGCTTCCTCCCGGGTGCCGGCCCCCCGCGTGCAGCCAGAGGGAGCAGAGGTGAACACCCCAGAGAGCCAGCCCAAGCTTGTTCGGGGCCACTTCTGCCCAGTGAAGAGGAAAGGTAGTAGCCAGCGGGCGCTACTGAGCCTACACAGCCGTTCCCTGGACAGCCAGACAGACCTGGCAGCCATAGACCTCAGCACTCTGCTGGAGAGAGAGTTCAGCGTACAGAGCCTCACCTCTGTGGTCAACGAGGACTGTTTCTACGATCCTACGGACACTGGCAGTGCCACTAACAACTCATAGGGTCGGGAATAGACACAAGGAGAGGGGCCAAAGCTCTGCCCAGCGCCTGCTCCATGCCTGTCCCCCTAGAGAGAGATGAGGTGACTCAGTCCCTGATAATTACTGCAATGAATCTGCTGAGCACTAATGTACAACTACGCTCCTGCTCTTCTGTATATGCCTCTGCCCAGCTCCCCTTCTCAATAATATGAATTGGCTTCCTTTACATAGGTGAGAGTAATGTAACGAATAGACTTTGTTCACCTTCCAGTTCATTCATGCCAGAGAGAAGGACGGCGATGAGAGGATTCCACTTTAGACTATTGAGACTCACCCTAAGAGCTTCACTTATACTTTGTAACGCTCTAGAAGTCTGAGAACATCGAAATGCACAGGAGAGGATGGACATTGATTTTGTGACTTGCTGTACATTGTTTGCCTATTTAATTAGGCAAGTCAGTTAATAACAAATTCTTATTTTCAATGATGGCCCAGGAACAGTGGGTTAACTGCCTTGTTCAGGGGCAGAACGACAGATTTTTACCTTGTCAGCTCGGGGATTCGATCGTGCAACCTTTCGGTTACTAGTCCAATGCTCTAACCACTAGGCTACCTGCCGCCCTTGCATTTGTACATCAAGTGGATTTTTGTTTTTAAAGCAATGTTAATTTATTGATAGTTGTAACTTTTTATTGCTTTGCAAAATACATATGGGGTTGGCTTGAATTGAAGAATCTGGTATGTTTCACCTAATGAATGTTTTCCAGTGTATTGAATAAGAGTATGGTTGTCATCCTCCCCCAGAAGTGTCGCTTACAATGTACACAGGCATTGTCAAAGGAAAAGGATTTAATTCAAATGTGTTGTCAACTTGCCCTGTTAGTAGCTCCCATACCTGAGTAGCTGGACTATAACTTCATTTGAATCTTTGATATTATTACACATACTGACATTATACAGGTAGAAACGGCTGTAACTTGCAATAAATACTCTGGTCCCAGTGTTTCAGGGATATTTTGCTGTCGAGACATCCTATTATCTGACACCACCACCTACCCTCCCTCTCGGTTTGCCCTCAACTCAACACGTACCCTCCCTCTCGGTTTGCCCTCAACTCAACACGTACCCTCCCTCTCGGTTTGCCCTCAACTCAACACGTACCCTCCCTCTCGGTTTGCCCTCAACTCAACACGTACCCTCCCTCTCGGTTTGCCCTCAACTCAACACGTACCCTCCCTCTCGGTTTGCCCTCAACTCAACACGTACCCTCCCTCTCGGTTTGCCCTCAACTCAACACGTACCCTCCCTCTCGGTTTGCCCTCAACTCAACACGTACCCTCCCTCTCGGTTTGCCCTCAACGTCAACACGTACCCTCCCTCTTTGCTCGGTTTGCCCTCAACACAACACGTACCCTCCCTCTCGGTTTGCCCTCAACACCCTCCCTCTCGGTTTGCCCTCAACCCCTCCCTCTCGGTTTGCCCTCAACACGTACCCTCCCTCTCGGTTTGCCCTCAACACGTACCCTCCCTCTCGGTTTGCCCTCAACACGTACCCTCCCTCTCGGTTTGCCCTCAACACGTACCCTCCCTCTCGGTTTGCCCTCAACACGTACCCTCCCTCTCGGTTTGCCCTCAACACGTACCCTCCCTCTCGGTTTGCCCTCAACACGTACCCTCCCTCTCGGTTTGCCCTCAACACGTACCCTCCCTCTCGGTTTGCCCTCAACACGTACCCTCCCTCTCGGTTTGCCCTCAACACGTACCCTCCCTCTCGGTTTGCCCTCAACACGTACCCTCCCTCTCGGTTTGCCCTCAACACGTACCCTCCCTCTCGGTTTGCCCTCAACACGTACCCTCCCTCTCGGTTTGCCCTCAACACGTACCCTCCCTCTCGGTTTGCCCTCAACACGTACCCTCCCTCTCGGTTTGCCCTCAACACGTACCCTCCCTCTCGGTTTGCCCTCAACTCAACTGTAAACATGCCTTTAATGCTAGCATACCAATGAATGTGAACCATAATGAACTGTTTTAAAAATAAACATTTTTATCTGTGAGATGCAGTCTTGTGAGAGCAGGTTGTTTTATCATGTTGTATTCCTAAGTCTGGCTTTGAGAATCTATATTCTTGTCTCCTTGACAGGTAAAGCACAGGTAAGATGAACGGTTTATTTCCAGCTCTATCCCAGTTGATGAAGCTGTCAGAGAAATTGAGAATCCTTGTTCTCTGCATTGGACCAAAGTATACTCTCAATGATAGGCAATTTAAGTGACAGAAGCAGGACAGAGTAGGAAGAATCATGCAAAGGTAAAATCCAAGAAATGTTGGTGTAATCTGTAGGAACATATTAATGAAACAGTATCATTGTTCCATCATCACTTTCAAAACAGATGGCCAGCACTTTATTTAACAAAACTCTCAGTTCTCATCAGGAGCTGCCAACTTTTCAACAGCACTCCACCCCCCCGTGAGTGAGACAAAGGAGGTGGAATGGTCTGAATACCGTCAACATTTTCTTATTCTCCAAATTGTCCTGAAAAAGTTTCCGGACTCATTTCCCAGAGGACAAAGTCATATGGGGACATCAGGATCAGAAGTAAGGACCAGGACATGATGGGTTGAGCATTAAACTCACCACTTAACTCTCCTGCTGGTCATTTCACACACTATTCTTACTTTGTAACTGGACTGCGTGTTAGAGATTCCCTGTGTCTCACCAAGCACCCCCAGGACACCAGAGATTCCCTGTGTCTCACCAAGCACCTCCGGGACACCAGAGATTCCCTGTGTCTCACCAAGCACCTCCGGGACACCAGAGATTCCCTGTGTCTCACCAAGCACCTCTGGGACACCAGAGAAATGGTGTTTAAAAATGCATGCGTGTGCCTGGTAGAAAGGTTAGAGCTAAGAGCAGTCCGTTGTCTTGTCTCTAACAGAGACCATTAGGCACTCCTTCCCCTCTGTCCTTCTAGCCTCTCTCTCTGTCAGGGGCTGCTGAGTGCTGCTGCCTGATCGCCTGTTAAGGTGTTTGAGTCTGAAGTCGTAGGTGAGGAGGCCCTGGTTCTCAGAGCAGAGGCAGCTGTAGGTGTCCGCCAGTCCTCTGTCAGGGATGGAGAGCTCCGTGGGGCGCAGGTTGGGGTCCACGTCTGCCTCATGCATCATCACCTCCGCCAGCTCCAGCCTCTGTCTCCGGGAATAGCATTCTGGGAAGAAAACGTGAAAAAGCTCGGGGCTTCCGGTCCATAATGACCACTCATAGGTACAGTACGGTGCCAGATGGAATCTGCTGAGGCAATATGTCCACAAGCCTCCAGCTATCGTTTAGAAATAGAAAACAATTTAAATCAAACATGCTGCCACAAAGAGCATAAATTAATCATGTTGTGATTAAATATGCAGTGTTAAAAAGAAGATTCCATCAGACCATACTAACACTGTAGATGAAAGTAACTTAGAAAATTCAGTTGTCATGTCAGGACCTCTCAGATCATTGGCTGTGGAACGGAGACGAGGAGAATAAACAATTGAAGACTTTCGACTAGAGATGTAGCCCCAGATGCCCTCAGCAACACCATGGGTTTTCACAGTAAGCATAATACAGAACCCAACTTCAAGAGCATCAGATCACATCGCAGAACCCACATACCCAGTACAGATGCTTCCTTAGCGCAGTGCCAGGTAGCTCCTCTTCAAGCTGTTGAAGCCGTCTCTCTACTCGCTGCAGTTACATAAGTTATCTTCCTATGACACCCCAATGACTCATAATTGCTGTTCGCTTCTTTTGTTCTCCGGCCCTACAGCCTGCCTACCTACACTCCTCACAGGCATGGATGTGAGGGGGAGTGAGAGAGAGAGTCATGAGCAGTTTTGTATAGCGCTGGTCATGGATGAACTGAGAGTTCACTTAATGCGGCATGTAACAAAGAGAGAGTCTAGAGCGAGAGAGAGAGAGATTAAAGCGTGAACCGTAGCAGGAGGAGGGGTAGAAATATTGCTTACTGGATTCCTTTGCGGCAGTGGAAGACATTCCTGACTACTTTCTCCACCAGCTAGAAGGGCTGCTTGATTTGGGGCTGAGCCAGTGTTGAAGTGCACCACCCCACGTCCACACACAGGAGACACAAGCAGCAGGGGTAAAATATATCTGTACGTAACACTGAAGGGGCACATGAAGTGGCCACCTGGGCAGGCTCTTGACAGCAAGGTAGACAAAATTCGAGCAAGGGTTGCCTTCCAGAGAGACCGATGTTAACATTCTCTGTTTCATGGAAACATGGCTCTCTCGGGATATGTTGTCGGAATCGGTTCAGCCACCGGGCTTCTCCATTCATCGCGCCGACAGAGATAAACACCTCTCTGGGAAGGGCAGGGGTATATGCTTCATGATTAACGACTCATGGTGTAATCATAACATACAGGAACTCAATTCCTTCTGCTCACCCAACCTAGAATTCCTTACAATCAAATGCCAGCCATTCTACCTACCAAGAGAGTTAGTCACAGCTGTGTACATTCGCCTTCAAGCAGACACCAAGCCAGCCATCGAGGAACTTCACAACTGTATGCAAACTGGAAACCATACATCTTGAGGCTGCATTTATTGTGGCTTGGGATTTTAACAAAGCAAATTTGAGAACAAGGCTACCTAAATTCTTCCAGCATATTGATTGCACTATGCACAATACCCTCGACCACTGCTACTCTAAACTTCCGAGGTGCATACAAAGCCCTCCCCGCCCCTCCCTTCGGCAAATCCGACCATGACGCCATCTTGCTCCTTCCGTCTTATAGGAAAAACTCAATCGGGATGTGACGAGAACCATTCAATGCTGGGCCGACCAATCTGAAGCCAAGCTTGAAGATTGTTTTGATCACGCAGACTGGAATATGTTCCGGTCAGCCTCAGAGAACACGACTGCGTAGCCATGCACGCCTCCAACTCAATCATCAAGTTTGCAGACGACACAACAGTAGTGGGCTTGATTACCAACAACGACGAGACAGCCTACAGGGAGGTGAGGGCACTCAGAGTGTGGTGTCAGGAAAATAACCTCTCACTCAACGTCAACAAAACAAAGGAGATGATCATGGACTTCAGGAAATAGCAGAGGGAGCAGCCCCTTATCTACATTGACGGGACAGTAGTGGAGAAGGTGCAAAGTTAAGTTCCTGGGCGTACACATCAAAGACCAACTAAAATGGTCCACCCACACAGACAGTGTGGTGAAGAAGGCGCAACAGCACCTCTTCAACCTCAGGAGGCTGAAGAAATTTGGCTTGTCACTCAAAACCCTGACAGACTTTTACAGATGCACAATCGAGAGCATCCTGTTGGGCTGTATCACAGCCTGGTAAGGCAACTGCACCGCCCTCAACTGCAAGGTTCTCCAGAGGGTGGTGTGGTCTGCACAACACATCACCAGGGGCAAACTACCTGCCATCCATGACACTTACAGCACCTGATGTCACAGGAAGGCCAAAAAGATCATCAACCACCCGAGCCACGGCCTGTTCACACCGCTACCATCTAGAAGGTGAGGTCAGTACAGGTGCATCAAAGAAGGGACAGAGAGACTGAAAAACAACTTCTATCTCAAGGCCATCAGAATGCTAAACAGCCATCAAACTCAGAGGCTGCTGCCCACATTGAGACCCAATCACTGGACACGTTAATAAATGCAGCCTAAATAATGCCACTTTAATAATGTTTCATATATCACATGTACAGTGGAGGAAAAAAGTATTTAGTCAGCCACCAATTATGCAAGTTCTCCCACTTAAAGATGAGAGAAGCCTGTAATTTTCATCATAGGTACATTTCAACTATGACAGACAAAATTAGAAGAAAATCACATTGTAGGATTTTTAATGAATTTATTTGCAAATTATGGTGGAAAATAAGTATTTGGTCAATAACAAAAGTTTCTCAATACTTTGTTATACACCCTTTGTTGACAATGACAGAGGTCAAACGTTTTCTGTAAGTCTTCACAAGGTTTTCACACACTGTTGCTGGTATTTTGGCCCATTCCTCCATGCAGATCTCCTCTAGAGCAGTGATGTTTTGGGGCTGTTGCTGGGCAACACAGACTTTCAACTCCCTCCAAAGATTTTCTATGGGGTTGAGATCTGGAGACTGGCTAGGCCACTCCAGGACCTTGCAATGCTTCTTACGAAGCCACTCCTTCGTTGCCCGGGCGGTTAGTTTGGGATCATTGTCATGCTGAAAGACCCAGCCACATTTCATCTTCAATGCCCTTGCTGATGGAAGGTTTTCACTCAAAATCTCACGATACATGGCCCCATTCATTCGTTCCTTTACACGGATCAGTCATCCTGGTCCCTTTGCAGAAAAACAGCCCCAAAGCATGATGTTTCCACCCCCATGCTTCACAGTAGGTATGGTGTTCTTTGGATGCAACTCAGCATTCTTTGTCCTCCAAACACGACGAGTTGAGTTTTTACCAAAAAGTTATATTTTGGTTTCATCTGACCATATGACATTCTCGCAATCATCCAAATGCTCTCTAGCAAACTTTAGATGGGCCTGGACATGTAATACTGGCTTAAGCAGGGAGACACGTCTGGCATTGCAGGATTTGAGTCCCTGGCGGCGTAGTGTGTTACTGATGGTAGGCTTTGTTACTTTGGTCCTAGCTCTCTGCAGGTCATTCACTAGGTCCCCCCGTGTGGTTCTGGGATCACCGTTATTGTGATCATTTTGACTCCACGGGGTGAGATCTTGCGTGGAGCCCCAGATCGAGGGAGATTATCAGTGGTCTTGTATGTCTTCCATTTCCTAATAATTGCTCCCACAGTTGATTTCTTCAAACCAAGCTGCTTACCTATTGCAGATTCAGTCTTCCCAGCCTGGTGCATGTCTACAATTTTGTTTCTGGTGTCCTTTGACAGCTCTTTGGTCTTGGACATAGTGGGAGTGTGACTGTTTGAGGTTGTGGACAGGTGTCTTTTATACTGATAACAAGTTCAAACAGGTGCCATTAATACAGGTAACGAGTGGAGGACAGAGGAGCCTCTTAAAGAAGAAATTACAGGTCTGTGAGAGCCAGAAATCTTGCTTGTTTGTAGGTGACAATACTTATTTTCCACCATAATTTGCAAATAAATTCATTAAACATCCTACAAAGTGATTTTCTGGATTTTTTCCCCCTCATTGGGTCTGTCATAGTTGAAGTGTACCTATGATGAAAATTTGATTTGATGATAAATTACAGGCCTCTCGTCTTTAAGTGGGAGAATTTGCACAATTGGTGGCTGACTAAATACTTTTTTGCCCCACTGTATTTTATACAATCTATTGCACCTTGCTTATGCCGCTCGGCCATCGCTCATCCATATACTTACATGTACATATTCTCATTCACCCCTTTAGATTTGTGTGTATTAGGTAGTTGTTGGGGAATTGTTAGATATTACTGCACTGTCGGAACCAAAAGCACAAGCATTTCTCTACACTCGCATTAACATCTGCTAACCATGTGTATGTGACCAATAAAATGCGATTTGAAGAGGATCCACTCATGGGAGCAAAGCGAGTGGAAGACGGGAAAGAGGGGATGAAAAAACAGGTGACATGCGATGGATGGCAAGACGGTTCCGGTTGTCACAGTAACACCTGTGCGAGGAAAAAGCCAGCCCTCTTCCTGTCACGCTGCCACTTAGCAGGCGCGGTTCAATACCAGAGAGCCTGATGAGACATGAGGTGACACATTCAAACACCCCTTTATCTCTATTGTTTCTGAGGGGGAGTCCAGCGGCTTCAGACCCAGTGGAATGGAGGAACCAGGCAGGGAGAAACGGCTCTTCCTCCAGGCTAGTGTGGAATCCTGGCTGTGGTTCCCCTCTCAAGCCACCTCTCTGCCTCCTGATCCCGACGTCAGAGCTAAGCTGATATGACAAACAGTTGAAGTAATCATGCCAGAATCAGCAGAGCCTAGTCTTACTCAGAGCTCTCTCCTCCTCCCAAACTCACCCTCATTCTCTCTCCCTCACTGGCTCTTTCTCTGATTGTCCATCCTCTCTCTAAGGGTAAAGGGATTGTGCTGAAAGAACCACAACACACAAAAATGACAACTCTTCTTTAGGTGCATCTGTGAATGTGCAGTAGGAGGGAAGGCTGCCTCCTTCATTTTTTCATTTTAATTTTTACCTTTATTTAACCAGGCAAGTCAGTTAAGAACATATTCTTATTTTCAATGACGGCCTGGGAACAGTGCGTTAACTGCCTGTTCAGGGGCAGAACGGCAGATTTGTACCTTGTCAGCTCGGGGGTTTGAACTCGCAACCTTCCGGTTACTAGTCCAACGCTCTAACCACTAGGCTACGCTGCCGCCCCAATGAGACTACCAGGGGGTCTAATGCAGTGACCCCCTCTCCTCACCTCTCAGATCAGGAGGGGGGTCTAATGCCCCCTCCCCACCTCTCAGATCAGGAGCCAGACCTACAGCTCAGTCTGAGAAGTGAAGTGGAGCTATGGACCAATGACACAGCAGCACCAGTGAGACACTGGGCAACAGAGCGGAGAATTGTAGCCTGCCTAGCTGCCTGCTTTCATCTGGTAATAACCTTGTTTCTCTGGTGTGAACGCCACTCAAGGGAGGGAGACGAGAGGAGGTGCAGGGAGACGAGACGAGAGGAGGTGCAGGGAGACGAGACGAGAGGAGGTGCAGGGAGACGAGAGGGAGAGAGACGAGAGGAGGTGCAGGGAGACGAGACGGGAGGGAGGTGCAGGGAGACGAGACGAGAGGAGGTGCAGGGAGGAGAGGTGCAGGGAGACGAGACGAGGTGCAGGGAGACGAGAGGAGGTGCAGGGAGGAGAGGAGGTGCAGGTGCAGGGAGACGAGAGAGAGGTGCAGGAGACGAGAGGTGCAGGGAGACGAGAGGAGGTGCAGGGAGACGAGAGGGAGACGAGAGGGGTGCAGGGAGACGAGAGGAGGTGCAGGGAGACGAGAGGAGGTGCAGGGAGACGAGAGGAGGTGCAGGGAGACGAGACGAGGTGCAGGGAGACGAGACGAGGTGCAGGGAGACGAGACGAGGTGCAGGGAGACGAGACGAGGTGCAGGGAGACGAGACGAGGTGCAGGGAGACGAGACGGGGTGCAGGGAGACGAGACGGGGTGCAGGGAGACGAGACGGGGTGCAGGGAGACGAGACGAGGTGCAGGGAGACGAGACGGGGTGCAGGGAGACGAGACGGGGTGCAGGGAGACGAGACGAGGTGCAGGGAGACGAGACGAGGTGCAGGGAGACGAGGTGCAGGGAGACGAGGTGCAGGGAGACGAGGTGCAGGGAGACGAGGTGCAGGGAGAGGTGCGGGAGACGAGGTGCAGGGAGACGAGACGAGGTGCAGGGAGACGAGACGAGGGAGACGAGACTGGGTGCAGGGAGACGAGGGTGCAGGGAGACGAGACTGGGTGCAGGGAGACGAGACGGGGTGCAGGGAGACGAGACGGGGTGCAGGGAGACGAGACGAGGTGCAGGGAGACGAGACGGGGTGCAGGGAGACGAGACGAGGTGCAGGGAGACGAGACGGGGTGCAGGGAGACGAGACGGGGTGCAGGGAGACGAGACGAGGTGCAGGGAGACGAGACGAGGTGCAGGGAGACGAGGTGCAGGGAGACGGGAGACGAGGTGCAGGGAGACGAGGTGCAGGGAGACGAGGTGCAGGGAGACGAGGTGCAGGGAGACGAGGTGCAGGGAGACGAGGTGCAGGGAGACGAGGTGCAGGGAGACGAGGTGCAGGGAGACGAGACGAGGTGCAGGGAGACGAGATATGCAAACATTTCCAGGTATGTGAAAGAGGATACAGAAGGTACAATACGAGGCAGAGTATACAGAGCGGACGAATAGAAAACCAACACAGGCAAAAACACACACAGTTATGTGGGTGCGAGGGTGTTTAATTCACAGCAGAGCTCTCCTGTTGAGACAACCTGCCCTAAAGAACTACCTCCAGCAGCATCTTTGCGTCTGTGGGGGTTGTGACACAGACTATACCCTCCTTTGTTATTCTTGGCTAGGGAAGGGGAAGGGCAGGATAATTGGGGGAGGATAACTAAAGTGATCCAAGGATGTGATGGATGGAGCCTTTCTAATGAGCTGTTTAGATTCTCTCCCTCCCGTGCTGTGCTGCGCTGCAGCCTCTGGCTGGGCTTGTAAACCAGGACCGCATCTACTATCTCATCTGATCTATAGCTCTGTATGTTACCGCTTGCCTTACCTGCCTGCCCGCCCGCCTTACCGCCTGCCCGCCCGCTTGCCTTACCCAACTGCCTTACCGCCTTACCGCCCGCTTGCCTTACCGACTGCCTTACCACCTTGCCTGCCTTACCGCCTTGGCATGGGACACCACTGCTAGACTTGAGCCTAGTTGTCAGAGCAGCCAGCTATATTGTAGTCTATAGAAGTACAGCTAACTCCTGGGCTGCTCACATCACTATCAGTTGTCAGAAGACGAGAGGGTTTTGGACACCAGTTACAGTAGACTTTCAGGGCAGGGAGAAGAAGCCCTGCATTGCTTTGTGATATACTGGGGCTGAAAAGAGTAGCTGTGACAGGAGCTATCATCAGAGATGGACTCATCTGCATCAATTGGGTGGAACAAGGCTGACATGAGGAAAATCAATTTCTCCACCTGTCACCTCAACATGCTAGGATGATTTGGGTGAGAGGCAGTCTCATACCTTGGTACTGCAGTGTGCCTTTACCAAAGCACACACCCAGAGTGATGCAGCATCAACCCACCATCTGGTCTGTCCAGGTAGCACAAAATAATGCCTTTCATTTCACTCTTGGAGGAATTAGGCCATTTTATATTCCGCACTTCATGATATTTTCCGCACTTCATTAGTGGGATGATTGAATGTAAATAGAACTTCATGTTGTAACGAACATGTATTTTAACAGGGAAGCAAATCATAATCCCTAATGATTTGTAGATGAATTGCACTACTCTAAATTGGCTTGTTATATAAGGATCTACATAAAAATGATCCTGCCCTCTCCATGGCTAATTTAGTCTGACTCTTTTAAACAAAGACTTCAAACATTTACAGAGACTTAACCTACTTTTCCTCTTGCACACTAATACTGTATACTGAATAATCATAACTGAACTTTAACACTTTCTTTTATTCCTAGTCATTTTCCACAGGTCTGCCTTAGTCCCCCTCAACAACCGTGACCCAACTCATCTCAGTAATATGGAGTCACGCACACATCCATATTAACACTTATTCATTTCATCTCTATGACCTTCCGGGAGCTCTGCAGGAAGGAACTCTATTACACTGGCCTTGCCCTGTAGCTCTCCAAGTCCCATTGTCCATTTCTACCTTCCACTCCTTTTCCCCGAGCCCTCTCTCTACCCAATGTTGTGTGAGCAGTAATTTGTCATCTCCCTCTGAGCGTAACCAAGATGAGATGGCAGGCCCTCAGGGTGGCTAGCCGATACCACCTGAGCACCCGCATTTCCCCTTACGTAACTGCTGCAGGTTCTGAGGGGGGAGCCAGGAACAATGGAATACACAGCTGTGGAATACAAAGTAAAATACAATCAAAAGGAAGATTCCCTCAAGGGGAAAGAGATGCATTAATCATAACAAAACCTTCAGAAGACAACCTCCATTACATCAGAAGACAACCTCCATTACATCAGAAGACAACCTCCATTACATCAGAAGACAACCTCCATTACATCAGAAGACAACCTCCATTACATCAGAAGACAACCTCCATTACATCAGAAGACAACCTCCATTACATCAGAAGACAACCTCCATTACATCAGAAGACAACCTCCATTACATCAGAAGACAACCTCCATTACATCAGAAGACAACCTCCATTTTCATTTTATTTAACTAGGACAGTCAGTTAAGGACAAATTCTTATTTTCAATGATTGCCTAGGAACAGCGAGTTAACTGCCTTGTTCAGGGGCAGAACGACAGATTTTTACCTTGTCAGCTCAGGGAATTTGATCTTGCAACCTTTCGGTTACTAGTCTAATGCTCTAACCACTGGGCTACCTGCCGCCCCATTACATCAGAAGACAACCTCTATTAAATCAGAAGCACAGATGGACAGGACAGGCACTCAGGAGGTATAGGCACTAGGCAAGCTAAAGCTATGGGCAACTTGCTGGAGGGGGCCTGTCTTAGTGCCTTGCTGCACTGTGCTGTCTGCCAGTGTTTCCCACACTCTCAGAACAGCCCTGGGCACACAGCACAGGTTAACCATCCTGATCCACAGCACAGGTTAACCATCCTGATCCACGGCACATGTTAACCATCCTGATCCACGGCACAGGTTAACCATCCTGATCCACGGCACAGGTTAACCATCCTGATCCACGGCACAGGTAAACCATCCCGATCCACGGCACAGGTAAACCATCCCGATCCACGGCACAGGTAAACCATCCTGATCCACGGCACAGGTAAACCATCCCGATCCACGGCACAGGTAAACCATCCCGATCCGCGGCACAGGTAAACCATCCCGATCCACGGCACAGGTAAACCATCCCGATCCACGGCACAGGTTAACCATCCCGATCCGCGGCACAGGTTAACCATCCCGATCCGCGGCACAGGTAAACCATCCCGATCCGCGGCACAGGTAAACCATCCCGATCCGCGGCACAGGTAAACCATCCCGATGCACGGCACAGGTAAACCATCCTGATCCACGGCACAGGTAAACCATCCTGATCCACGGCACAGGTAAACCATCCTGATCCACGGCACAGGTAAACCATCCTGATCCACGGCACAGGTAAACCATCCTGATCCACGGCACAGGTAAACCATCCTGATCCACGGGTCCTCTCAATTGTTTTCCAAAGGAAAACTCACCAACTCTACAGTCAAGAATTCCACTAGGACAGAAGAGAGATTAGGACTGTGGAAAAAATGTGTCTTCTGAACAAACAAAACAGGATCTACGCTGTTTTTACAAGACATTCAAAAAAAACTAAAATTGGTCGTAAATCTTAGTAAAGAAAACATGCAGGCCCTAAATCAAACCAACCCTGGGTAATTTCACATCGTGTCACCACTGTTTCCCCTGATGGTTTACAAACGTTCTGCATGTTGAAAATGGGCATAATGACACCTCCGACCGTGACGTTAAATAACAAGGCTTTTACAAAATGATGAGCACAAAACCAATTAAACCACAAAATAAACCATATGCAAATTGAACAATAAAATCCCTCATCTCAGGAAAGGACAATCTTTGTGTCCAGTCATGCCTTGGAGCTATAACATGGAGGATGGGGCTGCAGTGATAAAACAAGGAGCCATGCTTATAATAGCATGCCATGTCTTCACACATCACACATCTGCACTCCCTGGGTACATGTTAACTGTGGTTTCTTCACCCCCCCTCTCCCATCCCTGTTATTTATTTATTTCCCAACAGAACATCACTAGCATCAAGGATCTTGTCAGTAAAAACACACTCAAACACAGTACAGTGCTTAAATAGTGTTGCTATTTCTCCTTCTGCAGCAGCAGCCCACGAGGGCCTGGAGACTGAAGTCTGAAAGGTCAGCAGCCAACCAACTCAGGTAATACTTTCTGTGTGTGTCTGTTATTGTGTTGATGTCTTATCTGTGGAAATAGTCTCTGAGAGGATATCTTGGGGGATTCCACGAAGGTAGATCATTGGACCAAATTAAACAAACAGATCAATCAATCACTTAGCAGATATACCTGCCACCTCCATTTTGGTCATTGCTGGTGTGGAGAGAGAGGGGAGATCATTCTCCTGAAA
Source organism: Oncorhynchus keta (assembly GCF_023373465.1). Taxonomy (NCBI): domain Eukaryota; kingdom Metazoa; phylum Chordata; class Actinopteri; order Salmoniformes; family Salmonidae; genus Oncorhynchus; species Oncorhynchus keta. Next base: position 17,194,611 of record NC_068449.1, on the reverse strand, counting down.
CTGTCTGTTTATGATGATCTTTGCCATGCAGCAAAATTATGGAAACACACATCTGCGTTATCAAGGCTATCACGTCTATTAGCCCAGTCTGTTTTTCGCATATCTTTGTCATTCATGAATCAAGCCCGTCCTGCTTGCCCCTCCCTTCCCCTACTAGACGTCCTCTGCAGAGGGGACTGGAGGAGCAATGAGAGGAAGGTAGCAGCTGTGAGTTTAGTCTCCCACTGAGTGGTTGCTGATGCTGACTGCTCTAGGGAGCGTCCGTTTTGGCATAGTGGACTCGCTACCACATAAATAAAAGAAAAACACTGCCAGAACAGCCACTACCACCTGCTTGGAGTAGGTTTTCTTCATATGGTTATTATTGTAGAAGTGTCATTGTATTATTATTTGGTGCCCAATGTGTATCTAGTAATTCAATCTATATAGTTCAGGATCTACATTAACATGTGTTCATTAGGCTAGATTATAGATCTGACCTGGGGGTGTAGGTAAAACAATGTTGAATAAATTATATTTTCCAGGGTGCAATGGGTTATTCATTATTTGTATAGATGAAAGAAACGCAGCAACGTGGTTGTGGAAAGTTATTCAGGGTCTCTCTGGTTAGATAGAGATACGTTGGACAAAGTTGTCATTTCTTTAGCTTAAACATTTGAGACTGGAGGTAAGCCCACTGAAGCAGAACTGTTATTATGATATCTGTGTAATTATGAAAGCAGGTGTATCTGTCATTAGGCTAACATTTAATCGCTAGCTAGCTCGGGTTAACTACGGCTAGGCTAACTGGGAGAATGAATATAGCCAAAAGTGTGCACATTGTTTCAGATAAATATGAGCTAGTTATGATAAACAATCCGGTGGCTAGATGCCACCTCTAGCTAGCCAGCTAATAATGAGTCAATATTGGAATGAAGCAGCTCTGTCTTATGATTGATTGCAGTTTGACTGGTAGCGGGCTGAGCTGGTCCATAATACGTTTGCTTGTCTCCATCATCTGCTGCATAAATCAAGCATTGCGTGACAAGTGCATTGAACAACTCAATGAATTCTAATGCAATGCAAAATAAATATAGTAGTACGTAGATGACCCTTCACACACACAAAAACAGTTAGAGTGTCAGTGTAAACCATAGTAAGCTTCGCTATGGTGCATACTATTCTGTAGCAGCTCGTCTCACGAGCCATGTGACGTAGAGAGAGTCTATTCTACAGCACTGAAAGGAAAGCAGAGCAACCCCCTTTCAGAAGCGCCGAGTGAGCATGTGTGGCTCACGACTGGCTAGGATGTCCTTTAATATACGGTTGCTATGGAAATGGATGACATGAAATGGATCCGTACGGCTAAAAAATCTCCTCGAACCCTCACCTCGTGTTTTTACAGACATCACTGCCAACAACCTGACACGTCATAGGGAGATCGGCACCAGCCGAGGTAAGGATCTCAACATTGCTCTCTCTTGCTGTACATCATAAACAATTGTAATTAAAGGATGTTTTCCCTTGTACCCTTACTGAAGAATAATCAATACATTTTAAATTAAAAAGCAATGCTGGCAAATGTGAACATCTTAAAATAAAAAAAATAACGAATTTTCTGTCTTATTTCAAAGTTCTATAAAATGTTCTAAACAAAAATATTTATTGTATCAGTGATAAAATGATACAAAAATGTGAAGAAATGTGTTAATATTGAAGTCACTGTGGTGGGGTAACCTTATTGAAGTGTGGTGATAAGGACACTGCAGCTTTAAGTCCACATATTGAGCATTACAATTATCAGAAAGTCATTCTCTTCAGTAACAGTTCCATGAGGCGCCGGCACAGAGGAGAGGCATGCGCAACACAAAATACACACGCACTAAAACTAGTGTCTCCTTTTCCAACTATCAGCCAGAGCCATCCATCTCTCTCATCGGTCCAGTTCACACTCTCCTTTGTTCCTGCAAGAAAAGTCCGTGCATGAGTGTGGTGAGAGAGGAGAGAGTGAGTGTGAGGGGAGAGAGAGAAAAGAGAGGGAGACAAACGAAGAGACCTGCTCAATTCAATTTCTCATTCCTGTCTCCTCTCCAGTCCAGTGGAGCCGGCGCTGAGGAAAGGGGCTGAAGATTGGCCGCTGCCCGCTCTAGCACCAGGATCCTCTACAGCCGTCTGGGGTGAGGGGTGGAGGAGACGAGGTGCCTGGCTGGGGCTGGGTGGATGCTGCCTGGAGGAGGGGGGGGCCACGGCAGCAGCAGCAGAGGCAGCGGGAGGAAGATGGCATCCACATGCATGCAGATCTTCGCCTTCATCCTGGCGCTGTTGGGCATCATGGGGGCCATGGTGGCCACACTGCTGCCCAATTGGAAGGTGAGTGCCGACGTGGGCTCCAACATCATCACAGCCATCTCCCAGATGCAGGGGCTGTGGATGGACTGCACCTGGTACAGCACCGGCATGTTCAGCTGCACCTTGAAGTACTCGGTGCTGTCGCTGCCCGCCTACCTGCAGACTGCCCGCACCACCATGGTGCTGTCCTGTGTGATGGCTGCCATGGGCCTGTGCCTGGCATCCCTGGGGATCAAATGTACCCGCTGGGGGGGCGGCCGGCGCTCCAAGAGGCACGCGGCCATCGCCAGCGGGGGCTGCTTCATCGCCGCCGGCTTCCTGTGCCTGGTGCCCGCTTCCTGGTTCACCAACGAGGTCATCACTAACTTCCTGGACCGCAGTGTGCACGAGAGCAATAAGTTTGAGCCCGGGGGGGCCGTGTATGTGGCCTTCCTGTCGGCAGGCTTCCTCTTCGTGGGGGGGTCCATCTTCTGCGTGTCTTGCTCGGGGAAGAGGCCCGGTCACCAGGACATGATCTTACTGCCACCCCCCAACAAACTCATACTGCAGCAGCAACAGCAGCTCCTACAGCAACAGCAGCAGGACCAGCACCAGTACTGCTCCCTCTCTCCACTAGACAATAAGACAGGCTACAGCCTGCAGGACTATGTGTAGGCTAAAGCAACAAGCCACTTGCTACTGCTAGGCAGACCAGTTAGGGGAACAACCAGGGCTTACACTGCGTAAGAGATTGAGGAGGAGACTAGAGCAGAGGGGAAGGACTTTGATGGCGTCTCTCTTTCTGTTCTGCAAGCACAAGCAGTGGAGGTATTCCCCGAGCAGCCCCTTGGAACAGACGGACGGATGGTGAATGTGAAATGCAGCGCAGCCGGGGGAGGAAGGGAAGCGCTGCAGAATGGGAGGGGAGCCGCAGCGACACATGCAGATACCCCAGCAATCATCAGTAAATCCATTAAGACTTCCTGGGGGAATGGATTAGCTGATAACAAGCCTCCCGTTAATTTCCTTTTCCTCGCCAAAGGTTTGAATTAATAAGCAATCATTTAGCTGCTAATAATCGTTTGGTAACCACCCATTCGGCAAGTCGGCAATATTGCTATTATTGTCTCAGAGGCAATAACAGTACGTGCAATTCCCTTTCCATAAACAAGCTACTGTTGTTTTGAACTATCCACTAGATATGCTAGTTGTTGGGACTGATTTAAGTCAGTCTTATTTTTGGTAGCTAATAGACTGATATTTTGCCTAAGCATGCTGTTTGGAGCCTGTCTCTGTATATTGCAGAGGAATGCCTGTTAGAGACAGACGTATGTAGTGTAGCCAACGCAATGCCTAAAAGCTGTAGTATGTTATCCTTCCCATTGAAACTGTTCAAAGAGTGCTGTCAGAATTAATACAAAGGGTGCTGGGCTTGGAGATCGAACAGAATGGCATATAAACAAAATCCTGTAACTCACCCTGCAGGTAGAGACAGACAGAGACACAGAGAGAGAAAGACAGAGAGGGAGGGACAAACAGTGAGACACACACAGACAGAAAGAGAGACAAACGGCGAGAGAGAGGGACAAACAGAGAGAGAGAGAGAGAGAGAGACACACAGAGACAGTCCCACCTTCAGCAGAGTGGACTGTATGACATACTTTACTATTAAGCTCCAAAACAAAAAGGAGCTGCCTTCTTCAGGCTGGGCTACACACTACTTACTTTATGCATTACGCATACAAAACACTCCTGCACCCACAGACGCACAGTTCACACCCACCCACACATAGATTACACAACCACACACACACAGATACAAAAACCCACACAAACTGTACCCTCTGCCTCACTGGGCTGTGTGTGCTTTTCATCCTGCTGTCCGCCTCCTCACTGCCATGGAAACAGGATCCTGCGCCCAAATATCTTTGTCTGTGATTGGGGGTGGGGTGTCAGCCTGTACTTTGAGGTTGGTTAGGGGGGCATTTCTCCCTCTCCATGGCCCCATAAGCCTTGTGAGATGCTCCACACATGCACAGCTGCTTCACTAATCCCCTTTATTAGCCCAGTGACAGGAAGCACCAAGCCACCGTTACACCCAGGTCTGTCTGGGAACTGCTCTCTTTATGTTGTCCCATATTACACTGTGTCTGACATGCAATTAGTGTTATGGGGAAAAAGGGCTGTGTTTTGAAAAGTCAGGCTGATTATTAGAATTGTAGATCAGTAGGTAGAAAATGGCGCTTGCAATGCCAGGATAGTGGGTTCGATTCCCGGGACCACCCATACGTAATATGTATACACGCTAAGTCGCTTTGGATAAAATCGTCTGCTAAATGGTATATATTATTAACTGCAGCAGTGTGGCAGATGTGCCTCCAAATCTAGAAAACGGTTTGAGGTATTCCACTATGTGACTTGTTTAGTGAGTCAGCAGTGCATATGCTACTGTTCAGCACCTGCAGGAGATTGTGTGGCTAAAGTTAAAGCTAAAGTTAAAGCAACTTCTCTGTGCCATTCAACTTTCCTATAGTACCTGTCAGCTTCGCTCTCCTCTACCTCTCCCTGGTCTCTCCATCTATATCAGTATTTTTCTAAAGGGAAGTAAAGCAGCATTTCTCTCTGACTGACAGGGAACACTGTTGCATGTTAAGAACTTGCTGGTCAACACACACACACACACACACACACACACACACACAACTCCCGCCACCAACTCATTTCTCAGGGCTGCTACTGCGCTTTAACACAGTCAAGTTCTCATGTGTGTCTGTAGACAGCTGAGAGGAAGGGAAGATGTGCTGTCTCCGGCCTGAAATGGCTGCTCTGGTGACAGGCCCTGGCAGTGATGTGTGGCGCAGACCGCGTGTTGTTCGTTCTCTAACACACTGTTTTTTACAGGGCGAGCAGATGGCTAAGCCCAGCTCGCCACCTGCAGGCGGCTGCCTGCACACTGGAGGCATCACTAGAGGTCCTGGCAGCCTGTTTCATACCCCATGTATAGAGAAGAGAGGACTGGACATCAGTATAATAATACACTGCCCAATGCCCAGGCACCCCTTACGAATGCAATAAAATGATGAGAAGAATGTCAATGTGCCCTCGTGAACAATCTGAATACATACCAACCCATACGTGTTGGAGAATGTGCCAAATCAACTCCTGTCAAGTTTGATACTGCATGTAGTTCATACGGTTTACTTTATTACATTGGTTTGTATGTGAATTATACATTGCCATATGGTTTTATGGAGTAATTATTTGTTGTGCGAGGCCAAGTCTTGAGTAAGCTAGACACTTGTGTACAGTAGGATGCAGCTTTCCATGGTTCTTTTTTCAACCTTATTATTCCAAAGCACACAATTTCAGACGCATAAACAATTCTGATTTTGTCGGGAAAGCCTTGAACACTTGTTTATTTTTATTTATTGTAATGTTTAAATCGTGCTTCTGCAGAGAACAGTATGCATTTGGCTAGGACATTTGTGGACGTAATTAGATTTTTTTTTTTTCTGCCAAGGTAACATTCTTTCCTATTTAGTTGAAATGTCTTATGTTCATACACTGCATCTTCTTCATAAGAAGACTACTTGACTGCACCTTTGCTTGTGTTACCTTGTTGGACAGTGCAGTTTGTTTTCAAGCGGCTGAGCATTGCAAGTCCTCTGGACCGGTTCAAATGTACGTAACACAACTGGCAGTCTGAAAAAGAGCAAAGCCATTTCTGTCTGATGTGATTTGAGCAGGCCAATGTGAGCTGGAGGTTTGTTCCGTTGTGTAGATGTGCAGCCTGTTCCTCAGCCAGCGCACCATTTCATTAGCTTCAAATGGTCTAGATGTCTAAACAGCTGCAGCTCTCCTGCAGAACCAAGACAGGAATTATCATTTTGATAATTGCAGCTTATTTTCGTGGATGCTTCAGCACTTCTTAATTTGCCAGAGGATTTTCAACAGTTCAAGTGTTCTGGTTACTGTTGTCTAAATGTGCTTGTGCAAGTAGTTATATTTTTTACCAATAAAAAAATATTTTGTGGAAGCAGGGCAATATGCCTCTATTAAATGACTGTGTGTGTACGTGTGTGAGCAGTTCGAGATGGCTCTCAGCTTCCTGCCAAAAACACAGATTTCTGGAAGGTACTGGTTGTACCGTGCGTAGGCAAGCAGGCAGGCTGTCTCTTCATACTGTTCTTATAGCCACACACACACACACACACTCTCTCTCTCTGAAAAACAGCTCAAAGAAGAGACGGAGGTTTCACTCCCTTCATGAACACATATCCATAAAACATTACATACCGTCTTCAAATTGGATGAAAAAAGCCGAAACACTCCATAAAGCACGTTCAGAATCCAGCTCTCTCTCATTGAGATGTAAACATAATACTTCAGAGGTATGGAGAGAGCATCAGCAAGTGGCATGAAATAACTAACCCTGTCAGAGTTGTGGCAAATGGGGATTATTTTGTCTGAGTGTGAACAGAATGATAATGAATGGCAGCATGTGTAGGTTAGCTGCTGCAACATTTGTACAATTAGACTGGAATACAAAGCAACAGCTGATAAAGCCAGTCAGTCAGCATGGGTAACACGGAGTGCAATCTGCACCCACCATCCCTTCCTCTGGTTCCACAGAGCATCTCATCAGCCATTGGGCATCAAAACAGCCTCGCCAGCTTCAAAATCTGAGTCATATGAAGAGTAATTCCAAGTCAGACTGGAGAGAAATATCCAATACTGGTCTTACTTCCAGCTGGGGAATAAATCCCTGCTTTTCATACATGAAGTAGATGTAGATGCTTTAAAGCCTGAATGCGGTCTTTATAATTGTATTTTTAAATTAATGTAGGTCTTAATTGTTTTTATATATATATATACACTTTTAATTGAACCTTTATTTAACTAGGCAAGTCAGTTAAGAACAAATTCTTATTTACAATGACGGCCTACACCGACCAAACCCAGACGACGCTGGGCCAATTGTGCCGCCCTATGGGACTCCCAATCACGGCTGGATGTGATACAGCCTGGAATCAAACCAGGGACTGTAGTGATGCCTCTTGCACTGAGATGTAGTGCCTCGGGAGCCCATAAATAACTGTTGTTTTTTATTTAACCTTTATTTGATCAGGGTTATACTGAGACCAAGGTTTATTTTATAGATGAGCCCCGAATTACATAATATACACACATCAAAATACAAGCAGAAAGAAAACGCGGTCATAAAAAACAAACACATATATTAGTAATAAGGTCCTCAATCAGCTTCCTGAATCACACTAGAGGCACCAGAACATCACATTTAACATTTAGAAACCCGTTTCACAAATAAGGTTCAAGAAAACTATACTGAACAAAAATATAAAAACGCAACATCAATCATTTCCAATATTTTACCGAGTTACAGTTCAATTAAGGAAATCAGTCAATTTAAATAAATTAGGTCCTAATTTATGAATTTCACATGACTGGGCAGGGGCGCAGCCATGGGTGGTCCTGTGAGGGTATAGGCCCACACACTGGGGAGCCAGGCCCAGCCAATCAGGATGAGTTTTTCCATAACAAACAGGATTTATTACAGACAGAAACACTCCCCCACCCCCTCTCAGAGGATCCCGCAAGTGAAGCCAGATGTGGAGGTCCTTGGCTGGCGTGGTTACATGTGGTCTGCGGTTGTGACATACTGCCAAATTCTCTAAAACGACGTTGGAGGCAGCTTATGGTAGAGAAATGAACATTCAATTCTCTGGCAACAGCTCTGTTGGACATTCCTGCAGTCAGCACGCTCCCTCAAAACTTGACACATCTGTGGCATTGTTGTGTGACAAAAATGCACATTTTAAAGTGTCCTTTTATTGTCCCCAGCACAAGGTGCACCTTTGTAATGATAATGCTGTTTCATCAGCTTTTTGATATGCCACACCTGTCAGGTGGATGGATAATCTTAGTAAAGGAGAAATGCTCACTAACAGGGATGTAAACAAATTTGCACAACAGTTGTGCGTATGGAAATTTCGGGGATTATTTTTTTTCAGCTCTTGAAACATAGGACCAACACTTTACATGTTTCAAGCATGTTTGGGATGCTCTGGATCGACATGCACGACTGTGTTCCAGTTCCTGCCAATATCTAGCAACTTCGCACTGACATTGAAGAGGAGTCGGACAACATTCCACAGGCCACAATCAACAAAATGGTCAACTCTATGTGAAGGAGATGTGTTGCGCTGCATGAGGCCAATGGTGGTCACACCAGATACGGACTGGTTTTCTGATCCACGGCCCTACTTTTTCATTATTATTTTTAAGGTATCTGTGACCAACAGATGCATATCTGTATTCCCAGTCTTGTGAAATCCAATTGACAGATTCTTATATTAACTGTAACTCAGTAAAATCTTTGAAAATGTTGCGTTTATATTTTTGTTCTGTATAGATAGTAATGAGAATCTCGCGTCTCGTTACAGCTGATTACAGCCAAGTCGACGGTGGGAAGTTCGGAGATATGTGGCTTTCTTGAAACAAACATGGATTATTCAAGGCGTTCTCTCCTCTTGGTTATGCAACAGAGTGGAGATCAAATAGCAGCTCCCCTCTTGGGTAAATGTTAATAAGATCCGCTCCTCTGTGTATTTATCCTACATTCCCTTCAAAGGGTTTCACCCTGAGATGCCGTCATCACAGACCAGGGATGTGGGCTCAGAGGAGAACTTTGAACCCTGCAGGCACAGGAGTTAATCCAACTGCATATCCCACCTTGAGCGTCAAGACAAGTTGACTTGCACTGTGCACGCTCAGTAACAGCAAGATGTGTGATAGTTTGTAGATGTATGTGGTTGAGGCTCTTAATCAAATCAGCTGTTTATCAATATAATTTTACAGCCAGAGTTAACTAAAAATGCATGTTTCATAATAAGGATATCACTAACAAGCATTTAGCCGGGAAGCAGCTCTGAAGTCATGATGTCGGCAGGTACAAAGATGAATATACGCTGGGCCAAGAATCTCAACGCCCTACTGCTCATCAAAACCCCATCAGCAATAACCATAGTGCTGTAATGCATCGCTGAGAACAATCACCCAAGGCATGCCAATATTTCACCTTAATGCAAGGCATTTTCTTCTGGACAACCATCATCTTCATGAGAGTCCATATTGGTGATATAATACGGTCATGGACAGCAGCTGAAAATGATCTTGCATTGTTCAAGACGTTGCCCTCCTGTTCCAGTACACATCGGAGGCTGGGGAGTAATGGCAATGACCTTGCTGCGGCAGTGAAGTGCTGAGAGAAGCAGTATGAGCTCAGCAAGATGACAAAGACACCCTGACAGTTCAAAGAAGCATTTGAATATTTCAGATCACCAGAAGCATTAGAAGAGTTACGGCACTAAAAAGATTGGCTAAAGGTAAGGTCCACTACATGACAGAGTGATGAATAGAAAAAGGTCTCTATTGAAACAGACCTTTCCTCACACATAGTTATTAGGTATCGTTTCCAGGGCTGTTCTGAATTAACCAAACAGACAGAGTTGGTTATGGCATTTGGAGAATCAGAAAACAATTATATTGTTCTTGCATTGCAAATATTTTTTTTGATCTACAGTAATTGTATGACTTTAGCTGGAAACAAATTAATCAAACCTTTTTTTGTTTGTTGGCACAGACCATGTTTTTTTCCAGCAGCCCAGGCTTTCTATTTTGTGTGTATATGTGAAAAGCACACCGCTCAGCTGAAGTGCCCACTGAACAGGCTGAAATGAAAAATGTAAAATCACAGTGCTTGACCTTTTTAATTCAAATCTTTAAAAATAAAACACACAGAGTTAACAGCTTATGTATTGGTCCTTTCAATACTATACAGAGCCTTCAGAAAGTATTCATACCCCTCGACTTATTCTACATTTTGATGTGTTACAGCCCGAATTAAAAAATGATTAAATATATTTAATCTACACACAATACACATTTTCTTGCTAATATATTGAAAATGAAATACAGATATCTCTCACATACATAAGTATTCACACCCCTGAGTCAATACATGTTAGAATCACATTTGGCAGTGATTGCAGCTGTGAGTCTTTCTGGGTGAGTCTAAGAGCTTTGCACACCTGGATTTTACAATATTTGCACATTATTATAAAAAAATATTCTCCAAGCTCTGTCAAGTTGGTTGTTGATCATTGCTAAACATTTAAGCTTTGCGTTAGATTTTCAAGCTGATTTAACTGTAACATTCAATGTCGTCTTGGTAAGCAACTCCAGTGTATTTTTGGTCTTTCAGGTTATTGTCCTGCTGAAAGATGAATTTGTCTCTCAGTGTCTGTTGGAAAGCAGACTGAACCAGGTTTTCCCTCTAGGATTTTGCCTGTGCTAAGCTCTATTTCGTTTATTTTTATCCCCCCCAAAAACTCCCTAGTCCTTGCCGATGACAAGCATACCCATAACGCGATGCAGCAACCACCATGCTTGAAAATGAAGATGTGTGTGTTGTGTTGGTTTTTCCCCAAACATAACACTTTGTATTCAGGACATAAAGTACATATCTTTGTAGTGACTGGCTGTAATGATACACCATCCAATGTGTAATTAATAACTTTCCCATGCTCAGAAGGATATTCAATATCTGTTTCTATTTCTTTTTTTACCCGTCTACCAATACTGTAGGTGCCCTTCTTTGCGAGGCATTGGGAAACCACCCTGGTCTTTGTGGTTGAATCTGTGTTTGAAATTCACCGCTTGACTGAGGGACCTTACAGATGTGTGAGGTACAGAGATGAGGTAGTCACTCAAAAACATTATGGGGTCTTGTGTGTAGGCCAGTGACACAAAATCTCAGTTTAATGCATTTTAAAATTCAGGCTGTGACACAACAACATCTGGAAAAGGTCAAGGGGTGTGAATACTTTCTGAAGGCACTGCAGCTCCCTTTTCTCAGAATTTGCATAGTGTTTCAAGGAACCCGCCTGCAATTGCCTGTTTGAAGCTGACCGTCTTTTCCTGGAACATGGCCAGGATTCCTCAACTAGGTTTCAGAATACCTAAATGTTTCTTGGCGTGGATGATGTTCATGTGTTGGCGTGGATGATGTTCATGTGTTGGCGTGGATGATGTTCATGTGTTGGCGTGGATGATGTTCATGTGTTGGCGTGGATGATGTTCATGTGTTGGCGTGGATGATGTTCATGTGTTGGCGTGGATGATGTTCATGTGAATCTGCCAGCATTGAATCCCAGCTAACCCCGCGTTCAATTCAGATAGGAGGGGCAATAGAAAGAAAAACACATGTCAACTATCAAGATGTTGACAAGCCAACTCTGCCAACCTAGGCATTTTGTTTAAGGGAGGATTCAAAATTGTTTATCAAATTGACCTTGGAACTATGATGTATCGAGTACAAGCCTTCAGGCGTTATCTTTCCTAAACTCTGGTAATACCATGGTTGACCCCATTATATAGGATAGGAAAAGGCCTAGATGAATTGTGTGCTGTAGTACAATGTAAAAACTAAACAAATAGAAGAGTAATCACGCGTAATAATACACACAATGATAATAACTTCACTATAACTATAAAAAGTAACAGAAACAGTAGCAGCAGCGTATATGATGAGTCAAAGGAGTTGGTGAAAAAAGGGTCAATGCAGATGGTCCGGGTAGCTATTTGCTTAACTACTTTACAAGTCTTATGGTTTGGGGGTAGAAGGTGTTCAGGGTTCTGTTGGTTCCAGACCTGGTGCATCGGTACCGCTTGTCATGCGGTAGCAGAGAGAACAGTCTAAGCCTTGGGTGGCTGGAGTCTGACCATTTTAGGCCTTTCCTCTGACACTGCCTGGTATATACACTAAACGTATGTGGACACTTCAAATCAGTCGATTTGGCTACTTCAGCCACACCTGTTGCTGACAGGTGTAGAAAATAGAGCACACAGCCATGCCCTCTCCATAGACAAACATTGGCAGTAGAATGGCCCGTACAGACGAGCTCAGTGACTTTCAACGTGGCACCATCATAGGATGCCACCTTTCTAACAAGTCCTTCTGTAAAATGTCTGCCCTGTTAGAGCTGCCCCGGTCAACTGTAAGTGCTGTTATTGTGAAGTGGAAACGTCTAGGAGCAACAACGGCTCAGCTGCAAAGTGGTAGGCCACACAAGCGCACAGAACAAGATCACTGAGTGCTGAAGTGCGTAAAAATCGTCTATCCTTGGTTGCAACACTCACAACTGAGTTCAGGCAAACCAGACGGCAAGGTTCTTGCTTTTTTAATTTACGGATAGTCAGGGTCACACTCCAATACGCAGACATAATTTACAAATGAAGTATTTGTGTTTAGTAAGTGCATCAAATCAGAGGCAGTAGGGATGAGCAGGGATGTTCTCTTGATAAGAGCGTGAATTGGACCTGCTAAGCATTCAAAATGCAACGAGTACTTAAGGGTGTCAGGGAAAATGTATGGAGTACATTGTTTTCTTTAGGAATGTAAAGTAAAAGTAAAATTAGACACCGCAAAAAACAACTTAAGTAGTACTTTAAAGTACTTTACACCACTGCTGTCTTCAAGTCAAAGGGTGGATACTTTGAAGAATCTAAAATATATTTTGATTTGTTTAACATTTTTTTGGTTACTACGACATGTGTAAAGATGAACTCTCTCTCTCGAGCTACGTACAGTACATGGACCCATAAAGATGTATAGAGGGCACACTTTCTAGTAGACGGGAAAGCCCTTTATGGACTTTGCTATCACAGAATCTATGAATAGCAATGTTTGGTAGAAATATAATTCTAAAAGTAACAAACAATATTAAACTTTTTTTTAAAAAGTAAATCAGTAGAGGCTGTGTACAAGGAAAATATCAGTACAGCCCTCCCCCTCAGAGACTGGAGCTAGGGAAGCAGGGTGGGTAGCCGATCGCTGATGCAGCCATTACTCAGGATGGCTGGTGACGGCCCCAGACAACCATCTGCTGGAGGTACGCTTCACTCTCCCTTCAGATCAATCAACGTCATGAATCTGTCTCCGGGTATTCTCCTCTTCTACCTTTCCTACTGCATGTGGAGTACACACTGACCGTTGCAGCATTCCCACTCTTATCTCCTACTGCTCTCTCCCACTGTCTTCCAATCTCTCCACCTCTCTTCTCAGCTCAATCACTCCCACCAACTCGCTCCACATCCCATTCTCTCCCTCTTTCTGTCTGTCGGTGGAGCTTGGAGGCCCGTGGGTCTACTGTGGAGAAGCAGCCCTCTAGGACGTGATGGAGCAGCTATTGAGCGACTTATAGACCCGTTAATGACAGAGACAGGCAGATTTTAATCACACTCTGCCAGGAAAGAACTGTGCAGGCTAGAGGAGAGGAGGCCGGGGCGAATTGGATGGGCAAGTCTCACTAACATGCTTTCCTCTCTTTGTCTGAATTAACCTCCATTTTAGGAAAGGCATTGAGAAATGCAGGGTTGGCTGAGAAACACAGGGTTGGCATTGAGAAACGCAGGGTTGGCATTGAGAAACGCAGGGTTGGCTGGGTTGGCTGAGAAACGCAGGGTTGGCTGAGAAGCGCATTGTTGGCTGAGAAACACAAGGTTGGCTGAGAAACACAGGGTTGGCTGAGAAACACAAGGTTGGCTGAGAAACACAGGGTTGGCTGAGAAACACAAGGTTGGCTGAGAAACACAAGGTTGGCTGAGAAACACAGGGTTGGCGATAATGTTGAAGGGATGTCAAATGGTCTCAAATCTCTGTGGCCGAGGTCACAAACCCCTTGACCCTCCGTCAGAATATTACATCAGAGAGACAGCCATTTGTGTACTTTGTCATTTCTACTAAGACAATAACACCTTTTGTTTTTCCGGGAACATAAAAATGTAATTTGCAATTTACAAGGGACCTGTATTTGCCACAAGCAGCCATTTTGTATTTTCTTCTTGAATATGTATATTAACATGCAAAGCTAATCAAGGAGGAGAAAGAGGGGTGTGAATGTGATCCGTGACAGGCAGACCTAGGGTACAATGGACCGGAGGGCAAACGAGGAGTCATCCAATCACGCTGGACGGAAGCCTTCAAGGACAATCAGACTCAGTCAATGTGACAGAGGTAGTCAGTGCATTCCTTCCAGGGGTGAGAACATGCATGGCAACAGATGAAATAACACAAAGGATAAAGCCTAAGTCACGACAATATGGACCAGCAGCTGCAAATGTAAAATGGATTACATTGTTTCTTCTTATCACCAGTCAGCTACAATGTGCCTCTCTTTCCCTCATGTTAAAATGGATTAACCACTAAATCCACTAATGGGTTTTTTCATCCAATTGCCATTCTCTCACCAATGAGTTTTATAAGGTTCAATGATGTTCGCTGTTCGTTGGTTAGAGAGTACAACTATGAAACGCATTTTCACAAAAAGGTGAGGAGGTTACACTGCTAATTGTTATATAGGTAACATAGCCCCTGCTTCTGGTTTGATGTACTGTAAAAATGGGAGATAGCAGTGTGTAACACACATATCCATAGAGTTCTTTGTGACACATTTTCTCAGAAATGCTGAACAACATTATTACAGCTACACAGCAGCAACGTTCCTTCGTCTGTATTAACCCGTTCCTACAGATTTTAATCACACACACCAGAACCGGGTTACCATAGTTCAGATGTGACTGATACATGCCAGGAATAAAGAAAAAGAGAGAAAACATAAGTGAAACTTCAATAAGAGCAAATCCCTATTCATAAAAACACACAATTAGCAATCCAAAGCTACAGAGAGAGCAAGATAATACCAACAATTAGAATGTAGAGCAGATGTTGGATTTGTCTAGCTTGGCTATGTGCACGTTCTCCTCGGTCGAAGAACTCATGCTGCTCCACCAGGCCTCAGCAGACGGTGTGGACAAACAGAAAGACACAGAGAGGCACAGCCTTCAGGAATACAGCTCTCCATCATCCACCCTTACTTCATGTGCATTGCTTCTTAGCAATGGTTATGGCCAGTAGTAGATGTCTTGGCCGAATGTACTCTCGTACTGCACTGCCTCAAGCACTTAATATCAGTCCTACCTTTGCCTACGAGTGCACTTCAAGGTATTGATAAAAACACTCTCTGGGTAAGTGGCTATGAACAAAGATTTTGCACAAATCCAGCTATGAACAGGCCTCAGGGGACATGAAAATGAGACTAATTTAGAAACACCCTCTCACCCTTTTGGTAGAACTTAAGGACCTATATTTACACAAAACATAAGTATATACAGTATTGTAAGGGCGGTAGGTAGCCTAGCAGTTAGAGCTTTGGTCCAGTAACTGAAATGTTGCTAGTTCGAATCCCCGAGTAGACAATGTGAAAAATCTGTCAATGTGCCCATGAGCAAAGCACTTTAACCCTAATTGCTTCACGGCCTAAGTTGATAATGGCAGACCCTGGCCTGGCTGTGACCCCACAATATGAGGGTGTCTCAGGGAGAGTGGGATATCCAAAAACACATTTCCAATTCACACATGCATATTAATACACACTTGTACATTTGAAATAGGACAAATATAAACACACACCTAATTATTATTATTTAGTTTATTATTGATTTATGGTATATTTCACTGTTCATCCAAACAGGAATTCCTGTAACACCAGTCTTCCATTAGTCAGTGTGTTATGAATTATTAAACTCAGAAAAAAAAGAAACGTCCCTTTTTCAGGACCCTGTCTTCAAAGATCATTTGTAAAATCCAAATAACTTCACAGATCCTCATTGTAAAGGGTTTAAACACTGTTTCCCATGCTTGTTCAATGAACCATAAACAATTAATGAACATGCACCTGTGGAACAGTCGTTAAGACACTAACAGCTTACAGACGGTAGGCAATTAAGGTCACAGTAATGAAAACTTAGGACACTAAAGAGGCCTTTCTACTGACTTTGAAAAACACCAAAAGAAAGATGCCCAGGGTCCCTGTTCATCTGCTTGAATGTACCTTAGGCATGCTGCAAGGAGGCATGAGGACTGCAGATGTGACCAGGGCAATAAATTACAATGTCCGTACTGGGAGACGCCTAAGACAGCGCGACAGGGAGACAGGATGGACAGCTGATCATCCTCGCAGTGGCAGACCACGTGTAACAACACCTGCACAGGATCGGTACATCACACCTGCAGGACAGGATGGCAACAACAACTGCCCGAGTTACACCAGGAATGCACAATCCCTCCATCAGTGCTCAGACTGTCCCTGTATTGCAGGTCCTCACCAGACATCACTGGCAACAACATCAGCTACGGGCACAAACCCACCGTCGCTGGACCAGACAGGACTGGCAAAAAGAGATCTTCAACGATGAGTCGCGGATTTGTCTCACCAGGGGTGATGGTCAGATTGGCATTTATCGTCGAAGGAATGAGCGTTACACCGAGGCCTGTACTCTGGAGCGGGATCGATTTGGAGGTGGAGGGTCCGTCATGGTCTGGGGCGGTGTGTCACAGCATCATCGGACTGAGCTTGATTCCATTGCAGGCAATCAATGCTGTGCGTTACAGGGAAGACATCCTCCTCCCTCATGTTGAACCCTTCCTGCAGGCTCATCCTGACATGACCCTGCAGCATGACAATGCCACCAGCCATACTGCTCGTTCTGTGCGTGATTTCCTGCAAGACAGGAATGTCAGTGTTCTGCCATGGCCAGCGAAGAGCACGGATCTCAATCCCATTGAGCACATCTGGGACCTGTTGGATCAGAGGGTGTGGGCTAGGGCCATTCCCCCCAGAAATGTCCAGGAACTTGCAGGTGCCCTGGTGGAAGAGTGGGGTAACATCTCACAGCAAGAGCTGGCAAATCTGGTGCAGTCCATGAGGAGGAGATGCACTGCAGTACTTAATGCAGCTGGTGGCCACACCAGATACTGACTGTTACTTTTCATTCTGACCCCCCTTTGTTCATGGACACATTATTCCATTTATGTTAGTCACATGTCTGTGGAACTTGTTCAGTTTATGTCTTAGTTGTTGAATCTTCTTATATTCATACAAATACTGACACGTTAAGTTTGCTGAAAATAAACGCAGTAAACGTTTCTTTTTTTGCTGAGTGTGTGGAGGTATATATATTATTGGGTATAAAATAACAGAATGAACAGCAATGTGCTGTTCAGTCTTATGTCATCAGCAGGAGACCAGCTCATGAAATACCCATTATTTGTCTTAGACATCCACTCTCCCTAGACACCAACTCCATCATCAAGTTTGCTGATAACCAACAACGACGAGTCAGCCTATAGGGAGGAGGTAAGTAAACTGGCATTGTGGTGTCATGACAACCTCTCCCTCAACGTCAGCAAAACAAAGGAGTTGATTGTTGACTTCAGGAAGCAGAGGTAACATGCCCCCCAATCCACATCAACGGGACTGCAGTAGAGAGTCATGAGTTTTAAGTTCCTCGCCGTCCACATCACAGAGGACTTATCATGGACCAACACCACCACTACTCTTATCAAGAGGGCACAACAGCGTCTCTACTTCCTAAGGCGGATGTAGAAATTTGGCATGCGACCCTGTGCGATCATCTACAAATACTAACGCTGCACCATCGAGAGCGTCCTAAACAGTTGCATGATGGCTTGGTACTGGAATTGCTCCGTCCATGACCGCAAGGCCCTCCAGCAGGTGATGAAGACGGCCCACTACATCACTGGGACTGTGCTCCCACCCATCCAGAAAATCTACTCAAAACAGTGCCTAAAAAAGGCCTGCAAAATCATCAAGGACCCCACACACCCCAGCCACAAGCTGTTCTCTCCTTTACCGTCAGGCAGACGGTATCAGATCATGAGGTTTGATACCAACAGGCTCAGAGTCAGTTTCTATCTACAAGCCATCAGACTGCTTAACACTTGAAATGGACTGACCACCTGCTGATTCTATGCATAGTCACTTCACCCCTACCTACATGTACAAATGACCTCAACCAACCTGTACCCCCTGTATATGGCCTCGTTATTGTTATTTTATTGTGTTGCTTTTTAGATTATTTGGTAAATATATTCTTAACTCTTTTTGAACTGCATTGTTGGTTAAGGGCTTGTAAGTAAACATTTCACTGTAAGGTCTACTACACCTGTTGTATTCAATGCATGTGACAAATAACGTTTGATTTGATTCTCCGCACCTTAGCACACATACACGCATTCATACTACCTACATACACACACACACACACACACACACACACACACACACACACACACACACATCACTGCTGCTGCTACCAGACTCTTATAATGATAGCTAAATACAGCACAATTTAAACACTTTCTCTAAAACATGTGGAAATATTGGACTATGAATTGTGCCACCCTGTATTATACACTCTTAAAACCAATTCCAAAAGGGTTCTTTGGCTGGAACCAAAAAGGGCACTTCAACGGGTCATCCTTTGGGAACCCTTTTAGGTTCTAGATAGCACCTTTTTATCTCAAGTGTACTTATGCTAAAATGTGTATTCTATTCTACTGAGCCATTTACTTTATGTTCTTATTCTTATCTTTTATTATTTCTTAATGCTGTTGCATTGAGAAGGAACCTGCAAGGAAGAATTTGGTAGGACGATGTATACCATGTGTATCTAATACAACGATACATTTGGTAGGACGATGTATACCATGTGTATCTAATACAACGATACATTTGGTAGGACGATGTATACCATGTGTATCTAATACAACGATACATTTGGTAGGACGATGTATACCATGTGTATCTAATACAACGATACATTTGGTAGGACGATGTATACCATGTGTATCTAATACAACGATACATTTGGTAGGACGATGTATACCATGTGTATCTAATACAACGATACATTTGGTAGGACGATGTATACCATGTGTATCTAATACAACGATACATTTGGTAGGACGATGTATACCATGTGTATCTAATACAACGATACATTTGGTAGGACGATGTATACCATGTGTATCTAATACAACGATACATTTGGTAGGACGATGTATACCATGTGTATCTAATACAACGATACATTTGGTAGGACGATGTATACCATGTGTATCTAATACAACGATACATTTGGTAGGACGATGTATACCATGTGTATCTAATACAACGATACATTTGTTAGGACGATGTATACCATGTGTATCTAATACAACGATACATTTGGTAGGACGATGTATACCATGTGTATCTAATACAACGATACATTTGGTAGGACGATGTATACCATGTGTATCTAATACAACAATACATTTGGTAGGACGATGTATACCATGTGTATCTAATACAACGATACATTTGGTAGGACGATGTATACCATGTGTATCTAATACAACGATACATTTGGTAGGACGATGTATACCATGTGTATCTAATACAACAATACATTTGGTAGGACGATGTATACCATGTGTATCCCGTACATACGACTAATACAACTTAGAACTGTTTGTGCGATGAACATGCATGAGCACAACTGAACAACTGCAGCATAAACACACTACTCACATACTTACACAGACGCCTGCGCACAAACGTCACATGTACTTACACACACACATGGTGTAAAAGCTGCCTCTGTGTGATTAAATAATCATTGGAGCTATTTCTTCTAAGAGAATGAACAATCAGCCCTAGTTTCATTCACTTCACTTACGCCATCCATTCCATACAGATGAAATATTTACTCATAGAGGGCTCCTAGAGAGGGACGACTTCTTCAGGGGACCCTAGTCCATCAGACAGCAACCGAAAGCCCATCCCCAAGAACAGAGAAACATTCTCTGTAGTCAGTAGCCTAGGCCTATAATCTTATATAATAAGCATTCCCCTGGAACCCACCAGCGACACAGAGAAAAGGCAGTAAAAAGGGGCCTCAATACTGCTGTGTGATATATATCCACCAGGCATCATAACCCAACAACGTATCACAATTCTGAAGACACTTCTGAGACAACATTGATTTAACGCAGCCGTAATGAACCCTTGAACTGTACGTGTCTAGTGACAGCAGCAGAAAAGGGGGCAATGGAAGAGGAGGAGAACAGAGAGTGTCAGTATCATTTCTGGCCCTGAGCAATTAGATCAACAAAAAAGGGCTGAATAATCAGACTGGAAAATAAGTTACTGATTCAGGAACATCGACCGAGTGAGAATAGACAGTATTGAACAAACAGCACACACACCTCTGCCACCTCCTTCTGAAAGGTAAGGTTCAGTCTCGTCCGGCCGTAACAAAGGGTCCAGTTCTGTTGGATATGTTCTCCAGCCACTTGATGATGAGAGGAGTGGGCACACTGAAGGGAAGGTTCCCAATGATATGCAGGTCCGGTGGATCTGGAGGGACAGTTTTAATAGTGTTAGGTTCTAAATGAACTGAGTAAAACTCACGGACGATTAGTAAAGCTCAAACTAAGTTTATTCACCCACTGGGTCATACAGCTGCATAAGACAAAGACATGATTCCACCAGTGGTGGTATATAAACCCCAATTTGAGTGACGTGCTCCTTCTCTCTGATCATTACATCATTATTGCTAGACAGGAAATTAAGTGACGCGGGCCATAAACTGTTCCTTCTCCCGTAATGTGACCTGACCTCGACCCCCTTCCTCAATAAACCACATCTCTCCACCCTTATCAGTGCCTGTCAAATGTGCTTGCCCTTCCTCTCCACAATACATTCCCCCTTTAGATAACCATTAACTTCTGGTGTACAAACTAGACTATGGCACTCAATATTCCAATAGGATACCTGATAATTAACAATACTTAAAGTTTAGAACTCATCAGTAGTATCACACTGTTGCAACACAATGTACAAAACATAAATCAATGTAATGTGTGTTCCAGACTTAAAGCAATCTAGTAGACGCTTCCATCAATCAGGCAAGTGGCAAATCTACCTCAATACTAAGTCTACTTCTTCATCTCACTCACCATCCTCCCATGCCTTGGTTATGACTTTTGGGAATCCTCGGTCCATTCTGGATGTGAGTATGT
Organism: Oncorhynchus keta; assembly: GCF_023373465.1. Classification (NCBI taxonomy): domain Eukaryota; kingdom Metazoa; phylum Chordata; class Actinopteri; order Salmoniformes; family Salmonidae; genus Oncorhynchus; species Oncorhynchus keta. The sequence continues at coordinate 17,173,295 of NC_068449.1, read as the reverse complement.
CACCATGGACAACCCTGAGCTTCCTTGGTGCTGCTTCAGACAAAAGCTGTGGAAACGGAATTTGCATATTACAGGCACTTGAGTATTTACAGTTTCCAATTTGGGCAATTATTTTAAAGACAAACTCTTCCTGCTTGGTCTCCTGTAGCTACGTTTAGTCCGTATATGAAGCGGTTGTCCTTCTCCACAACCAGCAGGTCTGCAGCCCCAGCATTGAGGATGGAGTGGGTCAGCCCTCCAGGTCCTGGACCCACCTCACACACATGGGCGTCCGTCAGACTGCCTGCCTGGCATACAATCTTATCTACACACACAGTTCAGAACACACAGTGACCAGGGTGCATTACTTACAAACATTGGAATGGGTTGGGTATATTAAGGTGAACAATGTATCAAGTCGATCTTACATGCCTTTCAACAACAGTGTCTTCCATTTGTCTTGCAAGCAAAATAAGGGTTGGCCGGGGCACGGTATTTTACCATATCCCTGGCTTCTATCGCTCTTTGGCAAAGTTGGCTAAGCTGCTTTTGTACTAAAACATAAACCTTGTTCAAGGGCACCAGAACAGATCTGCATCACTGATAGAATCAGTAGTATCTGTTGCTTGTGAACAAGCCTATGTGAGCACTGCAGTCCGGCACACTGAATGTGTTGTGAACAGGGGGGAGAAAAAAACACCATTGTGTCCTCACAGTGTACCAGGTGTTGGTGCATTGCAGCTAGAGGAGAAGGCTGACTCACCTGTGAGCCTCATGTCCAGCAGAACGTTCTGGGACAGCCGTTTCTCTGCTCACAGTTTGTACAGCTTGATTACCTCCCCAATGGTGGGCAGGGAAGTCAGGCGAAACAACGCTATCTTTCTGGGAGCCGCCATCTCTCAAACTGTGCTGCTGTGGGAATATAAAGGGTGGTACTGTAATAGCAAATAAACTCAGAGGGGAAACGTCAGAGTAATTAGTGATAGAACAGAGGTCTGGGGATTATCTGCTAATCTCTCGTAATTAACATGCTAATGCATCCAGGTTCTAATCACAATGTATATAGGGTTTACTCAGCAATGTATATATCAAGGGTTTCATTTTAGAGCTTCAAGATACTATGTGAAAGCACAACTGCTATTGTCAAGGAATGATCAATGGTAGAAAAAAAAATACATGGTACTTTGAGGATTAAAAACATGATCTTGATCACCACCCAGTGGATAAATTACCAAACGACATCGTATTATGAAATCGATATTGGGCATTATATTTTATAGTGTGTCCTGCCAAAGACACTGGAATTACTCTGCGGTGGTTCTGCTCCATAATGTCATTCATTCATACTATAACAGTCATCTGCTGGCTGGCTAAGAAAAATTCAAAGGCAAGTGTCAATTTACTAGTTTAGCTACTTGAGTTTGGATAAGTGAAGCAGAGTGCGAGACCTACAGACCTACAACAGGCATAATGTGATACATTGTAGCTAACGTTAATGCTTGACACTGTGACCGTGAAGATATTTTGCTCTTTACTGAATCTGTGGCTCGCAACTCGAAACGTGTAACGTTAACTCTGTAGCTAGTTTACTGAGAAATCAGCATCGACTTTTTGCTTATTTTTCTCTATAGCTAATTATAAAGGTCGCATACAAAAACCCCTGACCTGAAAAAAGTTGCAACAATTTTAGTTTCTCAAACTCGACCATGCAAATATGACTTTGAGAACGGTAAAATAAAGATAAGATGTTCTTCCTGAAATGCTGCGGTCGTCAGGAAACTGGCAGGATGACATCCAATGAGATTGGAATAATCGCTTCTGCCACCAATCAATTTGGGATACGCGGAACTTCAGTTTGACAGTGAAGGACTCTATTTTACTGTCCCGGGTTGCACCGGCCATTGGACCGTCACGTGGACCGGCGAAGCCGATGAGGGTGGCGCGCCCTACAAAAGGAAATTGAACTGTATTTTAAGACGGTTAAATGCTCTACTAACAAAAAAGCTGTTAGAATTGTAAGTGTATGCATGTCCCTTAAGGTCCTTGTGTAATTGTAATGTGATATTGTACCCCCTATCTCGATTGTCTATTGTTTGTAATCTATGTATGCTTGTGTTCCCTCATGTGCTTTATGTATTGTATTTGTTATTAATAAAAATAAATAAAAAATAATTTTACAATTTTTTTTTTAATTAAAAAAGGGTGGCGCGCCCTACTTAAATCGAAAAGTAATCTTGATCATTTTGTCAAAAAGGCCGAATGCATCGTTCACAAACATACAGATTTTTTCCATAAAATATATGTTCGAATTTTATAAATAGTTTTCAGTGGGACGACAGATAAATCGTTTTCATCAAAAGCAATAACTTTTGCACATGAAAACACAGAATCCTACTTATTACTCCACGTGCTTAACCTACGTCACTTTTGTTTTGAGCCGACTTCGCTGTCGGTCAGTACAGGATACCCAGCTCATGCCCCGGTGGCAGCCAGGTTCCGGAGCGGATGAAATCCCTTTTCACCCACTGAAAACTACGCTTACAAGCCAGCTTAATCGAATCCCCTCCTTGAAAGTCCACATACTTTTGATGTAATGCTATTATAGCCAGCAGAAGAAAGCATGTTGATGGCAAGCTTACTACATTTGAAAGATACTATGTTATCCAAAATGTGCATTGCAATAAACATTATTGGTTGATATTCCCTAGAGAACAATTAATTGTGGTTATGTCATGATTTCTCACCCTCAGCAGGTTTGATCTGTCTGCTATTTACAACTGTGGACAACCTTGACTCATCCTTCTGGCCGACTGAGATGTAAAAACATTTTAAAAACGATTGACAGATGCATGGTGCTCAATGCTGCATTTTATTTGCCGTAATGTTTATCGTCTACGTTTATAATGATACATCACTATTGTATATATGCTTTAAACAGACAATGGGATGATAATTCATGTGATCTAATTTCCATCAGTGGGGAAGAGGAAGAGACAAGCCCTCCAGCTGGTGGCGTTTTTTCGTTGTTTTTCCCACCAAGCAAGGAGTTTTTGTATGGAGGTCAATGAGAGTGCCGAATTTGGTCAACCGAAAAAAAAATGCTACATGGCTTATTTGCTACATGAGGTTTATTTGATCTAATAGAAGTTCCGTAATGCTTAAGTTGTTACGAATACCGATATATGTAGAACACGTGACATCACAAGAGATGTGATGTTGTCTTGAGATAGATGGCTATTGCATATTCATAGTATGACGCTAGTAGCATAGTATCTCTTTCTGTTGAGTGCAGGCGGTTAACGTCAAATATCATCGTCGAATATTCAAAAATGGATCACAATACTGTATCCACCGATCCAAAGAAAGGTTAGGCGGGAGTTAGACAGCCCGCCGTGCCGCGTTGTGTACAACAACTCCCATGGTTAGGGCGGATATATTTATCTTGTCAGTATATCCATAGTCTTTGTTTCCATGCATCCCTATTTCATAATTACGTAATACTATTGCGTAATAATGTCTTATTGTATTGACAAATGACTTTCATCAACAGCTATTTTTCAATGTCCCCACAGAAAGAAGCAACATGTTATGGATGAGTAGCCTGTCAGCTATGAGGAGATGCATAATTTCAACATTTACTTGGGGAGTTATTATAAAGATTCCTCATAACCTCTTGGTAAACAGCATTATAAATTCAGCTTCAGACTTTACAACACATTCGGATAATTACATTATCCTCTCAGCAAGATGGAGTTATTGTAGGGGAGAGATTCGTCAAAAACAGGTTTTGACTAAGGAGGGTCGATCGTGCACAAGCAGCTGCTGGTTAGAATGAACCCTGTGGCCCTGAGTCCCTCATCTCCCCGGCAGCTCTGTTCTCAGTACAGGGAGGGTCAGGGTGCACTATTTTTGTTGAGATGGAAACGCTCCCCTCCAGGGTATGTGGATGAGTGGCAGATCCCGCTGTTGCCGACCTTGGTGGAGAGGAGAGAGAGAGGCTCGGTCTGCGATGCTGCTTACTGCTATGGAAACAAGTCGACCAATCACGTGCTTCAAAGAGGGCTTCGTATGGACCTTTTGTCTTCACTTTCTCTCCCGGAAAGTCACCTTTCTGACAATTTATTCCGATAAGATGCCATTATTTAATTGAAGAGCATTGGACAAATCAGTGCCCTCCAGACTGATAGTGCTGCATGTATATTTTAGAGGTACAAATGCCAAGTACCAAATGAAGTGAACACTGATTGTCATACATTCAACTATTGTTATTTAAATGAGCATACAATTAAATAAGATTTAAATATATATATATATATTTACCAATCTTAAACTATAATGGACAGACAGTACAAAACTATAGCCTACACAACAATATAGCCTACACAGAGATTGTGCTGCTTAGCCAATGAAACTGGTACTATAGCATTGGAGGGCTTATTAAAGAAATGATCACAGTCTAGTAAATCCTGTGAATACAATACAGTATCATCTGACAGTCCCTGCTGGTCTGCTTTTTCTGCTGATGCCCCTGTCTTTCTGTGGGGTCACTCCCTGTGAATTGTGCTAGGCAGAGACATGAGCTGCCGCTTATGGCCCATCGGCCCCTCGTCATTGAAAAAGTAAATACAGTATATATATATATATATATTTTAGAAACTCAGTCTGGGTCTCAAGTTATTGTTGAGAGGTAGAATAGTAGAATACACAAGGTCCTCTTGTTATGTCAGTCACTGACAGTCACTCAATTAATTCATGTCAGTGAAACATTTTTAGATTGCCAGGTATAGCCAGCTATCTAAACCTTATAGTAATCCTGGCCGAATTACCAACCAGTCATGCAGGACACGTGCCCAGATGTGCTGGCCTCCAGAGGGCTACCAGCTATCACAGGAATATGGCATAAATGATGGCAAAACTTGTAGAATTGCAGAGAATTAGCTTTAAAACTACAAATATATATTTCCACACCTTACCAAAACTGCTAATGTTCTCTCCGCCCCATGGCAAAATGAATAGAATTGCAGAAAATGTGTTTGAAAACTGCAAGTTTTTCTCTCCACCCTATGGCAGTGTGTGTAGAATAGCAGAAAATGTGCTTTGAAACGGCAACATTTTCTTTATGCCGGTTTTACTGTAGTATTGCAGGAAATTAACTTTAAAACTGCAATTTTTTCTCAATGACGTCAAGAGGGGGGCCACTAAAAGGTTTTGCCCATGAGAAAGCCCCAACCAAATCTCACTTAGTGCCCCCAAAAGTTGAGGGCCGGCCATGGTGAAAAAAGGTGCTATCTAGAACCTAAAAGGGTTCTTTGGCTGTCCCCATAGGATAAACCTTTGGAGAACCCTTTTTGGTTCCAGGTAGAACCCTTTCGGTTCCAGGTAGAATGCTATTGGGTTCCATGTGGATCCAACATAGCCTACCCTCTCATTCACATGCTCCTGTCAGTATGGAGCAGCAGACTAGGCTAGCTGCAGACAAAGGTTGTGTTCCTGCCTGACTACATTGCAGAACATTCTGGATCGTACAAAGCCTGGATAGATATTTAACATATCAGCTAAACCACATCATATGATATAGCAATCCTGTGTCTGACTGCTACACATCTTTCCACCATTCCAATTCTGACACCAATGGAGCAAAGTCTGAGGATAGGCCCGACCAGGACTCAAACCTGGGTCCAGCATCTGTCAAGCCAACACCTTAACCATTACGCCAAGAGGTTGTCAAGGTCACATAGTGTTGGGTTAAGGTCACAACAATATTAATTACAGCTCTTTCTTGTCACATGCTCTTTTGTAAGCCTTAATAAAGACTTCAGAAGTGTTAGCGGACATACTCAAACATGAATTAACATAACCTTAACCACTTAAACTGGTACAACACTTCCACTCATGGGTGGCCAATAAAGAACTAATCACGCCCCCACTAATCCACGCCTCTACCTTTTTATTCAAAATATTGGGCACAAATATACCATTATGCTAGATTATTCGCACATTTACGCTAAAAAGTATCAAACAGTACTATGTTAGATCATATTTGTACCTCTTAAGGTAAGGTACATTATGTGTATTTTGAGGGAACAATACTGTAACCTAACCTTACCCCTTTTTCTGAAAGTGTAGAGAAGGTGCTTGCATGTTGTTTTGGAAGCAGACCTAAAAATATCAAAATCCTTCATGGCTTATTGTCTTCATGCACCGACTGAGGGTCCTCTATTTCCAGTATACTTATATCTAGTTTAACTCAAGTGTCTGCCATGCAGGCCCTCGCTTTTGCAGAACAAAGAAGTACAGTGACAGTTAAAAGGTTGTATTATCACCACATAAAACTGGATGTCAGCTTTAATGCTAAAGTTCTGCAACTTATTTTGCCAAAGCATTATGTGCTGCCCTCTACACCCTCTGAATGAATACATGTTAGTTTGTGGGAGAAACCCTAGGTATCTTCACCTCTTATTTGATCTGATTTTATATACCAGTAGTACTGTAGTAACATGTTGAAGCATTAAAAAGGTAAAATGGTGGAGAAAAAAACGTAAATACTGCTGTGTAACTGATGAGGATACATTATACAAAGCCAATTTAATGCATTAACAGACAATTTCAACTACATTTTCAATTTCAACTGCTAGCCCAATGGCCGGCAGATTTACATTTAAGTCATTTAGATGGCAATATTGAGTGTTTCATCTCACTGTCCAAAGGGAATCCATGCAGCCGGTGATACACTCGTATCCCCCGTGGACCAGTTCGTATATAAAACATTCTCCATTCAACCTGCAAAGGCGTCGATTTCCTCCTTAACTCAATTACTTTATTTAACCTTTATTCAACTTAACTCGATTTAATGGTGATAAAAGGCAATAAAAATGTTCCACCACCATGCTACAGTGGCTAATGCTAGTCCCCGATGTTGCATATTGTGTTCAGCCAATCAGACCAGCTGTAAACGCCAATTAACTCAGTGTTTACAGAAATATTAGCTTTGCAGCTGTTATTGTGGGACTAAACCAAGTCTATATTTCGGTCCTTATGACGGTCCATCAGAATTCCCAGAGACCATTCATTTGTAGGCCTACATATTTCTTAGGAATTTTTAAATTGAGTTATACAGTGTGAATGTACAACTCACACTAATACATTCCTTTCGTTTCCTTCTTTGATTTCAGGATTACCATAACTGTGGGCATCAAATCAAATTTATTTCAAAACAAATGTATTTATATAGCCCTTCTTACATCAGCTGATATATCAAAGTGCTGTATAGAAACCCAGCCGAAATCCCCAAACAGCAAGCAATGTAGGTGTAGAAGCACGGTGGCTAGGAAAAACTCCATAGAAAGGAATGGAAGAAACCTAGAGAGGAACCGGGTTGTGAGGCCAGTTCTCTTCTGGCTGTGCCGGGTGGAGATTATAACAGAACATGGCCAAGATGTTCAAATGTTCATAAATGAATAGCATGGTCAAATATTAGTAATCACAGTGAATATGTCAGGGTTCCATAGCCTCAGGCAGAACAGTTGAAACTGGAGCAGCAGCACGGCCAGCTGGACTAGGGACAACAAGGAGTCATCATGCCAGGTAGTCCTGAGGCATGGTCCTAGGGCTAAGGTCCTCCGAGAAAGAGAGAATTAGAGAGAGCATACTTAAATTCCCATAGGACACAGGATAAGACAGGAGAAATACTCTAGATATAACAGACTGACCCTAGCCCCCCGACACAAACTACTGCAGCATAAATACTGGAGGCTGAGACAGGAGGGGTAAGGAGACACTGTGGTCCCATCCGATGATACCCCCGGACAGGGCCAAACAGGCAGGATATAACCCCACCCACTTTGCCAAGCACAGCCCCCACACCACTAGAGGGATTTCTTCAACCACCAACTTACCATCCTGAGACAAGGCCGAATATAGCCCACAAAGATCTACGCCACGGCACAACTCAAGGGGAGGCGCCAACCTAGACAGAAAGACCACATCAGTGACATAACCCACTCAAGTGATGCACCCCTCCTAGGGACAGCATGGAAGAGCACCAGTAAGCCAGTGACTCAGCCCCTGTAATAGGGTTAGAGGCAGAGCATCCCAGACAGGCAGAGACAGCAAGAGCTGCCTTTACGTTCACCTTCACACTCCTGGGCTGAGTCTTCAGTAAAGACTTAAAGGTTGAGACAGAGTCTGCGTCTCTCACATGGGTAGGCAGACCATTCCATAAAAATGGAGCTCTATAGGAGAAAGCCCTGCCTCCAGCTGTTTGCTTAGAAATTCTAGGGACAATTAGGAGGCCTGCATCTTGTGACCGTAGCATATGTGTATGTATGTACGGCAGGACCAAATTGGAAAGGTTAGGAGGTTAGCAGTAAAACCTTGAAATCAGCCCTTGTTTTAACAGGAAGCCAGTGTAGGGAGGCTAGCACTGGAGTAATATGATCAATTGTTTTGGTTCTAGTCAGGTTTCTAGCAGCTGTATTTAGCACTAACGGAAGTTTATTTAGTGCTTTATCCGGGTAGCTGGAAAGTAGAGCATTGCAGTAGTCTAACCTAGAAGTAACAAAAGCGTGGATCGATTTTTCTGCATAATTTTTGGACAGAAATTCAGATTTTTGCAATGTTACATAAATGGAAAAAAGCTGTCCTTGAAACAGTCTTGATATGTTCGTCAAAAGAGAGATCAGGGTCCAGAGTAACACCAAAGTCCTTCAGTTTTATTTGAGACAACTGTACAACCATCAATATTAATTGTCAAATACCAACAGAAGATCTCTTTGTTTCTTAGGACCTAGAACAAGCTTCTCTGTTTTGTTCGAGTTTAAAAGTAGAATGTTTGCAGCCACCCACTTCCTTGTGTCTGAAACACAGGCTTCCAGCGAGGGCAATTTTGGGTAGTCATCATGATCACCCAGATTGGAGCATGCTTGATTTTGGCCAGAATAACTGCCATAGTGACCAACTCCAGGGCCGGTGAGCACGTATATACAGTAGCAGCCAAAAGTTTGGACACATACTCATTCAAGGATTTCTTTATTTTTACATTGTAGAATAATACTGAAAACATCAACTATGAAATAATGTAGTATCCCAAAAAGTTTTTAAAAATAGCCAAAATATATTTTATATTTGAGATTCTTCAAAGTAACCGCCTTGCTGACAGCTTTGCACACTCTTGGCTGTCTGCCTGCTACTTCTGATGGTGGACGGCACGCTGGAGTCTCACCGTCCCTGCCGGTCCTGGCAGTGACTCCTAAGGATCCTCCCCAGCTCCTGGTTCAGCCCCGCCACCTGCCCGTTAGACTGAGGTCTATACCCGGAAGGGAGGCTGACCATGACCATGCCCAGGTCAGCAGCTGATCCTTTATCACCGTGGGAATGTAGATGCACTCAGGAGGACAGGTAGTGGGTGCGGGCTCCCTTTCCAGAGCCTGGCGAATGTCCACATTTACGTCCCAGACCACAGGGGCTACGACTCGAGAGGAGGGGATTATGGGTGCATTCTGGACAGAACCTTCTTCCGAATCATAGAGACGGGACAGGGCATCGGCTTTGGTGTTCTTTGAACCTGTGCGATAGGTCAGCGTGAAGTCAAATCTCGTAAAGAAAAAAGGCCCACCTTGCTTGGCACGGATTCAGGCTTGGCATGGATTCAGCCTTCTCACTGTCCATATGTACTCCAGGTTCCGATGGTCGGTGAGGATGACGAATAGGTCCGTGGCACCCTCCAGCCAGTGTTTCCACTCTTCTAATGCCAACTTCACTGCCAGGAGCTCTCGATTGCCAACGTCATAATTCCTCTCTGCAAGGGATAGTTTTTTAGAGTAATATGCACACGGATACAATTTTTGTGGATTCCCTTGTCGTTGAGACAGGATAGCCCCCACGCCCACCTTTGAAGCATCCACCTCCACCACACAGGGAATCGTGGGATCTGCGTGTTTGAGCAATGGGGTGGAGGTGAAACATCCCTTCGGTAGGTGGAAGGCCTCGTCAGCTGCTGGACTCCACACCAACCTACGGGGATCACCATTGAGGAGAGAGGAGCGGGCAATGGAGTTCCTGATGAAACGGCAGTAGAAGTTGGCAAACCCCAAAAACCGTTCTAAAGCCTTTATGGTGGTTGGGTCAGGCCATGACCTGAACACATTTACCTTCTTGACTTCCATCTTCACTCCTTGTGGGCTGATTTTGTAGCCTAGGAAGGAGACAGTCTCCTGATGAAACTGGCACTTCTCAGTCTTGACAAACAGTTGGATAGCCAGGAGGTGTTCCAGGACTACTCGGACGTGAGCGATGTGATCCTCCAAAGTAGCCAAGTAGACCAGGATGTCATTGATATATACGACCACCTGGCATCCGAGCATGTCCCGGAGCACCTCGTTGACGAATGCCTGGAACACTGACGGAGCATTGGCTAAGCAAAATTACATTACCAAGTACTCGTAGTGACCAGACATCGTGCTAAAAGCTGTATTCCATTCATCCCCTCACAGATGCGGATGGGATTGTATGCATTCCGCAGGTCCAATTTGGTAAAGAACTGGGCCCCTTCGGAGCTACTCGATGGCTTCTTGGCCACAAAGAAGAAGCCTGCAGACGCAGGAGAAGTGGATGTGTGGATGAAACCTTATTGGAGCGCCTCATGTATGTACTCCTCCATGGCCTTGGTTTCAGCCACCGACAGAGGGTAGATGCGATTGCACCAGGGTGCAGAGCTTGCAAGTAGGTCGATGGCACAGTCCCAGGGGCAATGAGGAGGGAGACAGGTGGCGTGGGTTTTGGAAAATACCTCTCACCGGTCCTGGTATACCCCTGGGACTCTCAACCGACGTGGAACCACAGGGGAGGGGAAAGCAGGTCCTCCGGCATTCAGGTGCCCAGTCCGTGATTTTCATCCTCGACCATGAGATGGTGGGGTTATGGTGTTGAAGCTAAAGGAGGCCGAGGATGATCTTGTGAGCTGATGCACTGGTGATGAAGAAGAGAATGTTCCCCTGATGGATGGACTCCACGGGGAGGGTGAGGGATTTGATGATGTGTGTGATGGACCCGGAACCTAATGGCCGATTATCGAGGGTTTGAATTGGGAAAGCAGAGGAGAGCAGGTATGAGCTTATGTTAAGAGAGGGGGCAAGGGTGTGGTCAATAAAGTTCCCAGTGGCACCAGAATCCACTAACGCTATAGAAACGGTACATGAGGGACTGTGAACTCGAGTAATCGATACCAAAAAGGGTTTGGCAGAAAGTGATGAATAGGGGATACCCACACCTGCCCCAGGAGGTGGAAGATCACGTGACCGTCCCTCGGCTCTCGTGGATCCCGAGTTGGAACGTACCGGACAATGCTGGAGCTTGTGCCCACCTTGACCACAATAGAGGCAGAGCCCCAACTAACTCTGTCTGCGTCTCCCCGCGGTGGAACGACATGTTACCCCTACCTCCATGGGTTCAGGCTCTGATCCAAAGTGTTCACTGAGGGAGGGAGAGAAGCAATGAGAGTGCTGAAGCTCCGGAATTAGGTTATCCAGACGGATGGCCATTGCGATGAATGCATCGAAGGAGAGTCTGGACCTCCTCGCGCAGTCCTCTTCTGAATAGTGTATGAAGCACCGGATCATTCCAGCCGCTGGATGTTGCTACTTTCCGGAACGTGAGCGTTTGCTCCTCCTGCCATAGTTGGAGTAAGAGCTCACTCCCCTCTCTGCCCTCAAGTGGATGATCGAAGACACCACCGAACAGAGCCATGAACCCCTCATATGAATCTAGCTCCTCCTCTCCTATCTCCCAGACAACCGTGCCCCATTCCATGTCCGTCCAGTCAGCAGATAAATAACCATGACAACTTTGGACCTCTCGTGGTGGGGGCTCCCATCTGATGTGCAAAGTAGAGGGAGCACCGTAGTAGGAAGCCACGACATTTAGATGGCGTGCCATCATATTTATCTGGGAGGAACAAATGGGCATTGCTGACCTGTGCGGGTTGCTGAATGGGCTGGTGTGCTGGCTCGCTGGGTCGACTGGTGGTAGAGTATCCTCTGCTAGTTGAAGGTAACGCCTCTCGGGCATGTTCGAGACATTAAACACTGTGAAGAACCTCTTCCATAGCCGTCCCCAGTTGCGCCAGCTGGTCGTGGTGTTGTCGAAGTAGGTATCCCTGCTCATCGACCATCTTGGAGATGTTCTGATTTCCTGCTGCTTCCATTTTATTAAGCAGTATTCTGTAACATAGATGCTGGGAGTCGAGAAGCAGGTGGTAAGTTTAATATAACAAAGTACATGGACCAATACACCATAGAAGTAGCGTCTTGACATGAAACACAGAAACAATACTGCTTGGGGAAAGAACCTTAGGGAGTGCCATATAAAAGGGAGGTAATGAGTGAGGTAATGGAGTCCAGGTGTGCCTTATGATGAATCGCAGGTGCTCAAAATGAAAGATCCCAGGTGCGCGTAATGATAGTTGCCAGGACCGGAGTTTAGGAAACCGGTGATGTCTAACGCTGGAGGGGAGGAGCGGGAGTAGACATGAAAAAGACCAGTGAAAAGCCTCCTTCAGTAGGTTTGTGTGGATGCCAGCTGAATGCATTTTCAAGAGGCCTTATTATGCTAGGATGTACACTGCCTGTTCTCCATCGATGCCATCTCTCTCTGGGAGAGAACTGCTATCCCAGCAGAACACTTTCACCCAGAATACAGATGGAGAATCTGTCCTTTTGCACTTCTGAAATACACTCACATGGATATCTCATCATGTAATTGGGAATACAAAATCTTACTGTGAATAGATGACACAGTATATCATGAGATTATACAGTACCAGTCAAATGTTTGGACACACCTACTCATTCAAGGGGTTTTCTTTATTTTTTACTATTTTCTACATTGTAGAATAACAGTGACGACATCAAAACTATGAAATAACACATATGAAATAATTTAGTAAGCAAAAAGTGTTAAACAAATCAAAATATATTTTATATTTGAGATTCTTCAAAGTGAACACCCTTTGCCTTGATGACAGCTTTGCACACTAGCATTCTCTCAACCAGCTTCATGAGGTAGTCACCTGGAATGCATTTAATTTAACAGGTGTGCCTTCTTAAAAGTTAATTTGTGGAATTTCTTACCTTCTTAATGTGTTTGAGCCAATCCGTTGTGTTGTGACAAGGTAGGGTGGTATACAGAATATGGCAAGAACAGCTCAAATAAGCAATTAGAAGCGACAGTCCATCATTACTTTTAAGACATGAACGTCAGTCAATCCGAAACATTTCAAGAACTTTTAAAGTTTCTTCAAGTGCAGTCACAAAAACCATCAAGTGCTATGATGAAACTGGCTCTCATGAGGACCACCACAGAAAAGGAAGACCCAGAGTTACCTCTGCTGCAGAGGATACGTTCATTAGAGTTAAGTACACCTCAGATTGCAGCCCAAATAAATGCTTCACAGAGTTCAAGTACACATCTCAACATCAACTGTTCAGAGGAGACTGCATGAAGCAGGCCTTCATGGTCGAATTGCTGCACAGAAACCACTTCTAAAGGACACCAATAAGAATAACAGACTTGCTTGGGCCAAGAAACACGAGCAATGGACATTAGACCAGTGGGAATCTGTCCTTTGGTCTGATGAGTGAAAATGTGAGATTTTTGGTTTCAAACGCTGTCTTTGTGAGACGCAGAGTAGGTGAACTGATGATCTCTGCATGTGTGGTTCCAACCGTGAAGCATGGAGGAGGAGGTGTGATGGTGTGGGGGTGCTTTGCTGGTGACACTGTCAGCAATTTATTTAGAATTCAGGGTACACTTAACCAGCATGGCTACCGCAGCACTCTTCAGCGATACGCCATCCCATCTGGTTTGCGCTTAATGGGACTATCATTCGTTTTTCAACAGGACAATGACTCAACACACCTCCAGGCTATGTAAGGGCTATTTGACCAAGAAGGAGAGTGAAAGCCCTTGAATTGAATTGAATTGAGTGATGAAGTGCTGCATCAGATGACCTGGTCTCCACAATCACCCGACCTCAACCCAATTGAGATAGTTTGGGATGAGTTGGGCCACAGAGTGAAGGAAAAGCAGCCAACAAGTGCTCAGCATATGTGGGAACTCTTTCAAGACTGTTGGAAAAGCATTCCTCATGAAGCTGGTTGAGAGAATGCCAAGAGTGTGCAAATTGTCATCAAGGCAAAGAGTGGCTACTTTGAAGAATCTCAAATTCAAAATATATTTTGATTTGTTTAACACGTTTTTGGGTTACTACATGATTCCATATGTGTTATTTCAATATTTTACCATTTAGAAAATATTTTAAAAAATAAGAAAAACCCTTGAATAAGTAGGTGTGTGCAAACCTTTGACTAGTACTGTACATTAGCCAGACGGTCTTACCCTGTGCAACTTACAGTAGTGACCTCATACATGTTTGTACTCCCCCGCATGGGAATCAAACTCACAATCCTGGGATGGAAGGTACAGTTACACATACACCTCTTTAACACTGGAGGGCAGTATAAGCATGATGATTAAATTATGCTTATTATTGTGTCTCACAACTTCACCCATGTACTCTGTCCACAAGCTCATGACAACAAGATTCATTTGAGCTCCTCAAGACTTAAATACTCTCCTCCAGGTGTCCACTCTACTCAAATGCACTAGCACTGACTATAGCTTATTTTATCCAAATGCCAAGAAACACGCACTGTATCTTAACTGCTTCTATTTGGCCTGAAAGGTGTGTGTGTGTCGCAGTATAACAATTTGAAGGACTACATGAGACACTACCGTCTGTACGGCTCTCTGCACAGCAGGATCATCGGCCACCTGGACAGATACCAGGGCAAGTGTTTTGATGAGAACGCCATCCTCTTGGAGCTCTCAGCACGACTCAGATGAGTACAAACTGGAATACTGACATCCAAATAATAATATGCTATTTTACAATACTGTTAACTAAACATGAAGACAACAAACTGCTTGAGTTCTACGCTGAATCATTTGGTATTTTTTTGTCTTGCTCAGTATCTGGTTTTCATACTGGATTTTGTTCATTCCCTTGTTTATTTCTCATCCTATGTGTTTTATGTCTCAGCAGGAGGTGATCAGCTAGAACTGTACCAACCTCATCGCCAACATGGCCGTGTTTAAAGACGCAGACCCCTTCTTCCTCTCTGAGCAGCTGGAGGTGCTACAGTTTGAGATGTACCAAATGGGGGACCTGATCATCCGCTGGGGGGCTCATGGGAGACTGCATGTACTTCAACAACAGTGGAGCCGTGGAGGTAGAGACCTCCAAATTCACAAAAAGATTGTCTGATTGAGCCCTCTTTGGAGGATATAACCACTGTTTCAACAGAGCATCACTGTACCACTGTCAAGGGTTAATCAATGTTGGGGTTTATGTAGTGCCTTCAAAGAGTATTCACAACCTGTGATTTTTTTCACAACATTTTGTTTTGTTACAGCCTGAATTTAAAATGAATTCAAATTAGAGTTTTTCTCACTGGCCTACACACAATACCCCGTAATGTCAAAGTGGAATTATGTTTTTACAATTTTTACAAATTCATATAAAATGGAAAGCTGAAATGTCTTGAGTCAATAAGTATTCAACCCCTTTGTTATGGCAAGCCTAAATAAGTTCAGGAGTCAAAATTGGCTTGACAAGTCACATAATATATTGTATGGACTTATTCTCAGTGCAATCATAGTGTTTAACATGATTTTTGAATGACTACCTCATCTCGGCACCCCACATATACAATTTCAGTGTACGATTTCAAACACAGATTCAACCACAAAGATCAGGGAGATTTTCCAATGCCTTGCAAAGAAGGAGCTTAGTGGTGGCTGCATCATGTTATGGGTATGCTTGTAAACCTATTGGTAGATGGGTCCTGAATACAAAGTGTTATGTTTGGGGAAAATCCAATACAAGACATTACTCAGTACCACTCTCCATATTTTCAAGCTTAGTGGTGGCTGCATCATGTTATGGGTATGCTTGTAATCGTTACGGTCTGGGGAGTTTTTTCAGGATTAAAAAGAAACAGAATGGAGCGAAGCACAGGCAAAATCCTAGAGGAAAACCTGGTTCAGTCTGCTTTCCACCAGACACTGGAAGATGAAATCACCTTTCAGCAGGACAATAACCTAAAACGCAAGGCCAAATCTACACAGGAGTTTGCTTACCAAGAAGACAGTGAATGTTCCTGAGTGGCCAAGTTACAGTTTTGACTTAATTATATTTGAAAATCTATGGCAAGACCTGTAAATAGTTGTCTAGCAATGATCAACAACCAATTTAACAGAATAATGGGCAATTGTTGCACAATCCAGGTGTGGAAATCTCTTAGAGACGTACCCAGAAGGACTCAAAGGTTCTTCCACAAAGAATTGATTCTGGAGTGTGAATACTTATGTAAATTAGATATTTCTGTATTTCATTTTCAAAAAAGTTGCTGACATTTCTAAAAACATGTTTTGACTTTGTCATTCAGTCCGTAGCATAACAAAATGTAGAATAAGTCAAGGGGTATGAATACTTTCTGAAGGCACTGTATGTGGACCAAGAGTCTAAAGTAATGGATTGCTAATCCAAAAGAAGTAAGATTATAAAACGGTTTGGTTTTTGTAAAGCACATGGATCATTAGTATCCTAGATTAGTACTTTAGACTAGACTGATCTTGATGAGAGGAAAGAAGATCAAATGGTGTGTAGCTGATATAGTTGTGCTGCTCATGTACAGCACGCTGTGGCTTCAGAAAATAATTGTGAAGGAAGATACATTTTGTTATCATTTCCAGTTGATTGTGTGTGATTATGTACCAACAGTAAGAAAGTAGTCATTTCACTGTTAGTCGACACCTGTTGTTTTACGAAGCATGCAAGAAATAACATTTGATTTCTAAAATATACAATGTGTACCCGTTTAATAAGGGGAGTTAGGGACATTTTTGCAAAGCCGAATGTGAAAACATCAGTGAAAAGCGTGTCCTGGAGGAAACGGTGTTGTACTGTGCTTCAGCATATCCACCACACAGTTCCTATATTTAAATATACACAGAATTATTTACATCTTCAAGGCAGCTCGATTGAACTGCACGTCAGTCAATTAGCAAATCAGAAATGTTCTATGATTCCAATTTAGTGTGGAGTCCTTGGCTCCCTTTGGTTCTCCCCTTTTAGATTCTCACCCTGACAGTGACAAATTACTCCTCTGCTTGGTGAGATTGAAAATTAAAAGCATTTAGAGTTGCTCATGCATTTATGCTAATGAGAAATTCTGATATGATTTGCATGCAAAAGAGGCCAGTCTGAAAGCTCATCACTTCTCCCTCCAAGCCCCAGCCTCGCTGCGTTTCTCTGGGTATTTCTTTTCATTTTCATGCGATCAAAGAAAAACCACACTGTTTATACACTTCAAAAGTGACATTTCATATGCCAAAGTTCCGTTACGTGAATAAAATTCTGTGATGGGCTGTGAGGTGATGTTAGTATTTACATAGCCAGCAGGCTGATTACCAGCCCATGACCACTCAGCCAAACTGGGTCATTGTGTCTAGAGGTTTCCCATAGCACCACACCACAGGAG
Source organism: Oncorhynchus keta (assembly GCF_023373465.1). Taxonomy (NCBI): domain Eukaryota; kingdom Metazoa; phylum Chordata; class Actinopteri; order Salmoniformes; family Salmonidae; genus Oncorhynchus; species Oncorhynchus keta. Next base: position 17,155,719 of record NC_068449.1, on the reverse strand, counting down.
GTGTGGCTAGGAACATAACCACATTGTACAGCTTCTCCTTGTGTTTCTCCTTTTGTTATTATCGATAGAGAAGGAATATTAAATCACACGCTAGATAACAGTGGATAGTATTAGTAGTAAGGTTATTAACATACAGTACCTATTTAGTATGTTTAATCACACTTACAAAAATAATTTACGTGCTGTGAACTTTATCATTGCATCAAATTATAATTACTAAAAAGGTTTATTTTATGATAGACATTTATAGAGCCACTGGGATCATTTAGGTTTGAATATGTAGCTGACCTGTGTTTTCAGTCAACCACTTCTTCTCTACCCAGCAAATGGATTCGTTCTATCCATTTGTTTGTTTCAGTTTCTGTAATGATTGTAACCTTGGCAACAGATGCATTAATGAAGGTAGAAAATGAAATGCAGGCTTAATTTGCTTTAGTGTTCAGGGCTTCTGCAAAATGGATGTTCTTTGATGGAGGAATTTGATGAGAAGGGAAAGAGCTGACATGACACTTGTATTTGTCATCATGTCATTTCAAGGAGGATGGTGCCACAATTATGAATCCTGGTACACAGCAATTAAAAACTGTAGCATTCATTAACCATTTTTATATTCATTGATCAGCGAAGGCTGAAATGATTGCTACTGCACTGGCTTTCCAATTACGCTGCTTAATAAGAAATGTCAATATTAAGAAATAATTCAACTTGGGAATACATTAAGGTTGTCACATAATACTTCTTTTAAAAAGTTACCACCATCACTCAAATGCTGTCTCCTGCAATGTGTTTTACAACGGTTTGTAAAAATAATTAAATAATAGGGCTTTACCCTCAGAGGCTTCTCATTTTCCTTATACTGGTTTAAAAATAGCTGTTATTTTCTTCCCTGTCCTTTGCTCCTTTAATTATGATTCTTATTTTTAAATTTAACGAGGCAAGTCAATTAAGAACAAATTCTTACTTACAATGACGGCCTACATCAGCCAAACCCGGACAACGCTGGGCCAATTGTACGCTTCCCTAAGGGAATCCCAATCACAGCCAGTTGTGATACAGCCTGGAATCAAACCAGGGTGTCTGTAGTGACACCTCAAGCACTGAGATGTAGTGCCTTAGAACACTGCGCCACTTGGGAGCCCCTGTCCTGACCTCTAACCTTTCAGAGCTGTGCCTGGTGACGTTGAAGGGCAAGCCAATGTGACAACGCTGACCTCCTGCCGGCTCTACTCCCTGTGCTACCAGAGAGTCCTGAAGCGCTTCCTTGAGCTTAAACCCAGACAAACAGCATAGCAAAGGAGAGACTCAAAGGCCTCTCGGGTACAGTCACAAGTGATTCTTTAAAAATACCATAAAAATACCCTATCACCAAGCATAGCAATAAAGTAACTATTTACTATTGCTTCCGAACACCTAGGCTACCACTGAGTTGCTATTAAGTTGCAGAGGGTGCTACTACCAGGCGATGGTTGTTCATTTTGACACCATTCTAATGTTGATAACATCATTTCCATGGTTGTTTGTATGTAGTGGTTTTTAGGGTGACCTGAATCTGTTCTAGTGTTTCTTGGTGACAGTCTTGTCATTTCATATTCACTTACAGACTCTGAGCTTAGGTCCACTAAGTCTCACAAAGCTGGGTCCAAAGGGGACAATAAGGACAAAACTGGATCCAAAGGGGACAATAAGGACAAAACTGGACCCAAAGGGGACAATAAGGACAAAACTGGGTCCAAAGGGGACAATAAGGACAAAACTGGATCCAAAGGGGACAATAAGGACAAAACTGGATCCAAAGGGGACAATAAGGACAAAACTGGGTCCAAAGTGGACAATAAGGACAAAACTGGATCCAAAGTGGACAATAAGGACAAAACTGGGTCCAAAGGGGACAATAAGGACAAAACTGGATCCAAAGGGGACAATAAGGATAAAACTGGGTCCAAAGTGGACAATAAGGACAAAACTGGATCCAAAGGGGACAATAAGGACAAAACTGGGTCCAAAGGGGACAATAAGGACAAACTGGGTCCAAAGGGGACAATAAGGATAAAACTGGGTCCAAAGTGGACAACAAGGACAAACTGGATCCAAAGTGGACAATAGGGGACAATAAGGACAAAGCTAGGTCCAAAGTGGACAATAAGGGACAATAAGGACAAACTGGGTCCAAAGTGGACAATAAGGGACAATAAGGACAAAACTGGGTCCAAAGTGGACAATAGGGGACAATAAGGACAAAGCTGGGTGCAAAGTGGACAATAGGGGACAATAAGGAAAAAACTGGGTCCAAGGTGGACAATAGGGGACAATAAGGACAAAGCTGGGTCCAAAGGGGACAACAAGAACAACAAAGTCCATCCAGTTAAAAATGATTTAAACAAGGATGCATAAAGACTACAAATACCACGTGGTAAATGTGTTTACTCTAAAAGCTTAGATATCAAATCAGTGGTTCTTATGTACAGCATATGGGTCGATTTGACCGAATGCGATTGGCTGGAAATATATTTTAAAAATTTTTCAAACGATAGCAAAGTTGTAAATAACACTGGTGCATTTCATTATACTGCTCACCTTTGGTCATTATTTCAAGCACGTGATAATGTATGTTTGCACTCAGTGTATGCGCTCACTTTTGAGAGTATATGTGTTTTCAGCTCAAAGGAAGGAAGGCAGGCTGCAGCCCAGGATCAGTCTCTGGGCTGCAGCCCAGGATCAGTCTCTGGGCTGCAGCCCAGCTAGCTTCGTCTGGCTCAAAGCACACTTGTGACAGCACACTAATTACACTGCACTGTTCCCTCACCATTCAAATGTCCTAGCACCGGTGTTATTGAAGCTGTTGTGGGCTATTTACTTTGCCATACCATAGTAAAGGAAAGTAAAGGAAACCTTAAACTCATGGACATATAGCTGAATATGCTTAGATACATTTAACAAGGGTGTTTTGATACTCTTATTATCCCATTAGCGGCATTTTAAATACTATTGAATCATGGTATTTATTTTCCCAAAAACAAACAGATACCAAGCACCACTCATGCATGAAAAGTTATTTGTGAATGAAGAACAAATCATGTTTGGGTATTATATTTGAGCGTTGTGTTTGTTTCAGCAGAAGGTCATTTTCCGAACCGTGTCCAATTACATTTCTGTTGTTCAAACGGGAGTCGATATCCATGTTTTATGAATAAAAGTGAAAATGGTCTGCCTGTCTCCCTCTCAGCCAGCATGTAATACTGATAGGTGAAGTATGTTGTTGTGCTGTTATGAACACACCATGACCATGTTCACGTTATTGCTCAGACCCTGAGGTTTTCTCTCTCAGTCCTCACGGCTTCACTAATTTTCTCTGCTGAACGAACAAGGAGATTAAAGAGAGAACAAGGAGAGAGAGAGAGAGAGAGAGAGAGAGAGAGAGAGAGAGAGAGAGAGAGAGAGAGAGAGAGAGAGAGAGAGAGAGAGAGAGAGTGATTCCCTCGCCCAGCCAGCGACCCCAGATTAGCTCTGAGAGGCAAAGGAGCGCCCCCGCTCTCTGACAGATGAGAAAATCCTCCGCCGGCCAAACTGACAGTGCAAATGGAAGCAATTCCTCCAGAGGCGGGGGAGAGCAGCTGTGACCAGGGCCTGGCATTCCAGTACCATTCCAGACGGGGAAAGGCCTTGCCACTAGACGCTTACCTGTGTGAAACCCCATCAGTCTCGGATCACAGGGGGAGGGGGTCATGTCAAGGCTACATTGATCTCAGTCCAGCACCGCCCAGTCTCAACCCAGCCCAGTGTCAGGCCAGCCCAGTTTAAGCCCTGTCTCAGCCCAGCCCATTCTCAGCCCAGTCTCAACCCAGTACAGTTTCAGCCCAGTCTCAGCCCAGTCTCAGCCCAGCACAGTCTCTGCCCAACCCAGCCCAGTCTCAGCCCAGTCTCAACCCCCCCAGTCTCAGCCCAGTCTTAGCCCAGCACAGTCTCAACCCAGTCTCAGCCCAGCCTTGTCTCAGCCAAACGCAGCCCAGTCTCAGCCCAGAGCCCTGTGATAGAGTGATTAACACTGAGATCCTGATGGATTAAACAGTCCCCTGGTGAGATGTACTCTGTCTGCTACCATAGCCTGTCACCAAGGATACACTCACAGAGGTGACTGTGGTGGGAGGATGGGGAGATGAGAGGAAGAGGAGGTGGGGTGGAATGGTGGAAAGAAAAGGAGTAATGGAAGGGGGAAAGAAGGAGAATGAAGGATTAGAGGATATACAGGGAACAGATGAGGAGGGGGAAGGAGGGAGTGGAATGACAGAGAACAGTAAATAGGAGAGAGGGTTTGTAGTGGAATTGATACAGCAAATATGAAAGGGTTTGTGGGAAAGGAACGGAACGTTTGTTTCCCCTGTCGGTGTTTAGTGCGTGGGTGTTGAGGCTGACTGGGTAGGTGAGTGAGCAGAATGCTGCATCATGGGTTGAATATTGCTCTCTGTGCACTGCTTCACCCAGGGCCAAATGGTCCAGGCTTCACTAACACAAACACAGCCACTGTTATTATCTCTCTTCGCCTGAGGAATCAATTATAGCTAAGCACCATTGTTACCAGACGGGGATCCGAGCATTAAAGTTTAAAAAGTTCCAAATATAAAAAATGTATCCTTTCAGGGACACACACAGAATATTTACTGTTAACAAATAACTTGATATCTTCAACTCCAAATGATTTATTCATGCTCTGTGCCGTCTCAACACGGGGATTTGACTTGCGGTTAATTTTTCTGGATTTATACATTGTTTAAATAAATATGCATCGCCTCTTGACTAATGTATAAGTGTGGCTGACAGATCCATCAGCTGCTGGCTTTATAAGGAAAACTGAGCTATGTTCCCAATGCTCCTTACAGACAGGTTTAAATACTGAGTCTATACAAGTGTAATTACCGTTGTGAGTGTTAACCTTCCAAACTAACGCCCAATGGCTTTAGCTCAGTCTTGCGACCAAGGCTAATCTTATTCCTCCTTCCACATTCATATGAACTCCATAATTCAGCAGGGAAATAAAATGGTAGGAGGTGATGGAGGATCAGGAAAGTGGAGCTAGCTTTCCGCAGCCCTGCTCCTGCTGAAAGCAGGAGAAACAGTGTGGCAGATCTGAAATAGTTCACAGCTTCAGAACGTTCCCTGGGGGGGTGCAAATTGGCTCTCAGAGCAGTAAAAAGAAACAATTGCCCTTTACCTCTGAGGTTGCATGTCATCTCTCAACCACTCACCGCTGGGCAGTTTAAGGTCAAGTAGACCATTTTACCTTATTTCTCTGCTCTGAAGGCAGAGAGTGAAAAAGAGGGGGAGAACCAGAGAGAGAATGAGAGGGAAAGAGAGAGACAGAGAGATTCTGAAGGTCTTTGAAAGAGGTTTTACAGCCATCCCTAGTGATTTTCTTCCTTCCCTCAGTCTAAGAAACATGTTGATAATGGCTGCTTGTCAGAGGATGAACTCAGGACTCACCTCCTGTTTCTCAGGCTGACTATGTGACCTCAACACAACATGAATTATGAAGAGAACTCCATGTTGAACTCATTGCTGTTGGTTGTGTTTGGGCATATCTCACAGTTGTCCAAGAGTACAGGAGGCTACATCCAATACATCTCTCTTTCTCTCCCTCTCTCTCTCTCTCTCTCTCTCTCTCTCTCTCTCTCTCTCTCTCTCTCTCTCTCTCTCTCTCTCTCTCTCTCTCTCTCTCTCTCTCTCTCTCTCTCTCTCTCTCTCTCTCTCTCTCTCTCTCTCTCTCTCTCTCTCTCTCTATATATATATATATATATATATATATATATATATATATATACACAGGTAACTGGCAAAACAATGGAAATACTTGAGTAAATTAGGGATACATCCCATCACGCTTTAAAAATGCTTGCCAGTGCCTGCATCCACAGGGCACGAGTGGTCACTGAATGGTTGGATGAGCATGAAAACGATGTAAACCACATGCCATGCCTGTCTTAGTCACCAGATCTCGACCCAATTCTGGAGCAGCGCCTGAGACAGCGTTTTACACCACCATCAACAAAACAGCAAATGATGGATTTGCTCATGGAGGAATAGTGTCACATCCCTCCAATAGAGTTCCAGACACCTGTAGAATATATGCCAAGGTGCATTGAAGCTGTATTCAAGTATTTAGTCAGCAGCTAATTTCTCCAGATTTACCCTCCCACATGTGTTGGTTATAACGCGTACTGCTGTAGTGCAGTGTAGTAAATAATATCTTGCCTTTGCAGTCATGGATAATAAATCATTGAAATATCAGCATATGTTTTTGCTTTGCATTTCGTGGTAGAGTGGTGAAAATAATTTATTGTGGAAATGACGGTTCTTACATCAATCGACATGCAGTTAGGTATTTTGCTGTCATTCTATTATTTTGCTAATCACTGAAGAGTTCTTTCACTCATATACTGCTTGTAATTAAATAATACCAAATAATGTACTGAGTCTATCATGGAAGCATAAATATGCAGCAATTTTTTCAGCTACAACTGAAATTATTCTCATCAGGTACCTCACCTCACTGAAGGTGAGGCATCAGTCTGAGCAGTCAGTCAGCATTTCTCTACATAACTGAGAGGAGGTCTGAATGAATTGTATAATTAATCTTGTCAAATTAAGTTACACAGAAGTCCGACCCTGAATTAGGCTGTCTGGAATATCCAAATTGCCTTAATGTGAAATCTGGCTCCAGAATGCACTTTGTTCTCTCATGTTGAAATGAGGCAAGTTTTTAGCGGAGATGAAAAGTGTATGCTGTAATAACCAGTTATTAGTTCTTATCACGCTGTGCCTTTATGTGATTAACTTCCTCGCAAAGTAATTGTAATGTTTTTTGAAAGGACGGCTTCTTTCATTAGGCATATGTACAGAAATGGAAGCAAAAAGAAAGATGGTGGGATTAATGAAATACAAAGGGCCAACTTAATGTCACATTTACTGTAACGAGATGAAAACTTGACATACACAAAATACTTGACATAAATAATAGATTACTTTCACTATGTGTATTGAGTAAAAAAAACTGCAATAAGTGTTGTGTCTGCTCCGCCTCCTCTCTTCCGGAGTGTTCTTTATGGTTCTTTAGCACATACACCATGTCACTCAGGGATTTCTGCAGTTTCCTATCAATGCTCAAACCTTTCAGCACATCATCAATGTCCCTCCCGCCTACCTCCCCCCTCAAGCCTTTCCCTGGCTCCCAGCCCTCTGGACCAGGAGAAAAGAAAGTGCCAGCCTCTTTCCCCTCCTCCCTTCTCCTCCCTGTGTGGAGGGGACTCAGCAGGGGCAATAAAAACGCAGCGTGCAAACCCCCAGTCTGCCTAAACGGCACCCATTATCACCTGATTAGCAGTGATGGAACACACCTCGTTAGGCTCTGTGGCAGGCAGGCAGCTTCAGAGGCCTGGGAAGGAGGCAGGCAGGATGGGTCACATTAATGTCTGGGTCTCTCTGGTGCTATTGAGTTACTGTGTTTTGGAAGCACTGTAGCGACCACTGGAAACTCTGCACCCCTTAAATTTCACTGCCTCCACAATGTGGAATCGTTACAGTGAGCTCTGTACTCCAGCACTTCAGATTTGAAATTATACAATGACTATGAGGTTTAAGTGCAGACTGTCTGTTTTAATTTGAGGCCATTTTGGTCCATATTGGTTGAACCGTTTAGAAATTACAGCAATTTTGTACATAGTTCCCCCATTTTAGGACCAAAAGTATTGGGACAAATTCACTTATATGTGTATTAAAGTAGTCAGAAGTTTATTATGTGGTCCCATATTCCTAGCATGCAAGGACTACATCAAGCCTGTGACTCCACAAACTTGTTGGATGCATTTGTTTGTTTTGTCTTGGTTGTGTTTCAGATTATGTTGTACCCTATAGAAATTAATGGTAAATAATGTATTGTCATTTTGGAGTCACATTTATTGTAAATAATAGTGGAATAATATTACACATTATTATTCACAATTCATTCAGGGTTGTCCAAAATCATTCAGATTCAGATTCAGACAGCGTGATGTCTTCTGAGAGCCACTTCGTTTTGCAGCAGTCATAGAACATATCACGTATACAAATCAAATAAAAGAACAACAAATATCAAAGGATATTTCGAAGCCAGTAGGCAGGGTAAGTGCAATTTCATAGTTAAAGTGCATGTGCTAATGTGCAATTAGTCTAACATTTTGTTCAATTGCAGAATTGCATTCGGAATAAAAGAGTACTTGGCCCTGATTGGTAGCATCCACATGAATGTAGAAGTATTCAAATCCAAAGTGCTGGAATACAGAGTCGAAAAAAACAAAAATGTGTCACCGTCCTGATACTTTTGGAGCTCTGTGCATTTCTAATGATTTAATGCAAAGGTTTGGGATTGGATGTACGAATGAAGATCTCGCTATACCACTAGGGGGACAGTTCATTAGATAGACTGGTGGTGGCCCGGCACCAGTGTTGCAAACTCCAGGAGTCTAAACTGTATGTGTGTGTGTGTGTGTGTGTTTTGTATCTGTGTGTCCACTTTATATCACATACTTAACTGTACATTTTATAGCACACTTGGCTCAAAAGTCACTTAGGCCTCTGCCAAATCTGTTACTACTGAATGTATTGAACATTTACATACATCAGGGTCAAAGCAAGACTTAGTGGTAGTTTGATTTGACTCCTTTCTGGTAGTATGTCACACATCATTCAGTGTCAGAGTCCAACACTGCATGTGATTTCTGGAAGGTCAGTGGAATTCTTCTTTATTGCAGGGTGTTACTGGAGGGCTATAAAGCTTACAATCTGCTGTGACAGATACTAAAGTTGTTGTTTCAGTTAAGTGCTATACAAATCTACTGATTGGAACCCATAGATTTACTGTATGAACTGTCACTGGGTTTTAAAACCATGCTATTGTTTATCTAACTCTTATGACAATGATTTGAATCTGCATAGAAATGCATGCACAGCCGTCTCTCTCCTGGAAAGCTTGAGGCCCCTGGGGTATTTGCAAGCATAAATCTCTTTTTAACAAAACGACCTTACTCCGCTCTGTTGTTGTCATATTTAGTAACAGCAGTAGCAGGAGAAGAGGCAGTGAAAAGCCTTCTTCGGTAAGTTTGTGTGGATGCCAGCTGTATGCATTTTCAAGAGGCCTTATTATGCTATGATGTACACTGCCTGTTATCCATTGATGCCATCTCTCTCTGGGAGAGAACTGCTATCCCAGCAGAACACTTTCACCCAGAATACAGATGGAGAATCTGTCCTTTTGCACTTCTGAAATACACTCACATGGATATCTCATCCTGTAATTGGGAATACAAAATCTTACTGTGAATAGATGACACAGTATATCATGAGATTATACAGTACCAGTCAAATGTTTGGACACACCTACTCATTCAAGGGGTTTTCTTTATTTTTTAAAACTATTTTCTACATTGTAGAATAACAGTGACGACATCAAAACTATGAAATAACACATATGAAATAATTTAGTAGGCAAAAAGTGTTAAACAAATCAAAATATATTTTTTATTTTAGATTCTGCAAAGTAGCCTCCCTTTGCCTTGATGACAGCTTTGCACACTCTTGGCATTCTCTCAACCAGCTTCATGAGGTAGTCACCTGGAATGCATTTCATTTAAAAGGTGTGCCATGTTAAAATACCAGCATGGCACACCTTTTAAATGAAAGTTTCCAATATAATCCCACTGCTCCTAACAGTCCTGCTGGTTTCCAATATAATCCCACTGCTCCTAACAGTCCTGCTGGTTTCCAATATAATCCCACTGCTGCTAACATTCCTGCTGGTTTCCAATATAATCCCACTGCTCCTAACAGTCCTGCTGGTTTCCAATATAATCCCACTGCTCCTAACAGACCTGCTGGTTTCCAATATAATCCCACTGCTCCTAACAGACCTGTTCGTTTTCAATATAATCCCACTGCTCCTAACATACCTGCTGGTTTCCAATATAATCCCACTGCTCCTAACAGACCTGCTGGTTTCCAATATAATCCCACTGCTCCTAACAGTCCTGCTGGTTTCCAATATAATCCCACTGCTCCTAACAGACCTGCTGGTTTCCAATATAATCCCACTGCTCCTAACAGTCCTGCTGGTTTCCAATATAATCCTACTGCTCCTATCAGTCCTGCTGGTTTCCAATATAATCCCACTGCTCCTAACAGACCTGCCGGTTTCCAATATAATCCCACTGTTCCTAACAGACCTGCTGGTTTCCAATATAATCCCACTGCTCCTAACAGTCCTGCTGGTTTCCAATATAATCCCACTGCTCCTAACAAACCTGCTGGTTTCCAATATAATCCCACTGCTCCTAACATACCTGCTGGTTTCCAATATAATCCCACTGCTCCTAACAGTCCTGCTGGTTTCCAATACAATCCCACTGCTCCTAACAGTCCTGCTGGTTTCCAATATAATCCCATTGCTCCTAACAGTCCTGCTGGTTTCCAATATAATCCCACTGCTCCTAACAAACCTGCTGGTTTCCAATATAATCCCACTGCTCCTAACATACCTGCTGGTTTCCAATATAATCCCACTGCTCCTAACAGTCCTGCTGGTTTCCAATACAATCCCACTCTTTCCTAACAGTCCTGCTGGTTTCCAATATAATCCCACTGCTCCTAACAGTCCTGCTGGTTTCCAATACAATCCCACTGCTCCTAACAGTCCTGCTGGTTTCCAATATAATCCCACTGCTCCTAACAGTCCTGCTGGTTTCCAATATAATCCCACTGCTCCTAACAGACCTGCTGGTTTCCAATATAATCCCACTGCTCCTAACAGTCTCTGGGTTTATTTTCTCCTTCCCATTTTTTCTCTCTCTTCAATTGTTCTGGGAAATGTTGTAAATGCAAATGGGGCCAAATAGAATGTAATTGCTGCTGTGTGATGATTAGAAGAGGAAACAAATGATTTCCCAACACCAGGGTCAGCCAGGGTTTAATTAGGGAAAGCACAATCAGTGTCACTCCTCTCTGTCGCCTGCCTTCCTGCATTTCTGGCTGGGCCTGGACCAGTACAATCACACTCCCTTCAAGAGGGTCTCAAGAAAATGGGCTGCTGAGGAAATAAGAAATGAGAGAGAAAAGCAGCAGTGGCTTCTTTTGTCCATAACAGGATTGTTTTGGAAATTGAGCGTCTGGAGAAGCCAAGGCCTGTCGGCAAGAAGAGGTCAGGGTTAATGAACAGTACAACATGGAAAAGGTGCAGGTACTCTGCTACTGTACAGACAGGCTGCTTAGAAAGCACTCTTTACAGTAAGAAAAGCTCTGTTGGTGAAAATCTGAGGAAAAACAGAAAAGGCCAGTCTAACAAAGGACTTGTATCGTCAGACAGACTGAACAGTCTCATCTTGTATGCCTGTGTTATACTGCTGCAATGAGACTACACTACAGAATAAAGAGTTTCTTAAGAAAACCTTATCTCTACTCTCACTAAAACATACCGAAAACTAGGCTGGATAAATGAGTGAGACACGCCAGGTGAAATGACTGTGGCTCTGAAACATCCATTTTTCCCAGTCAATAGATAATTAAGGGGAATAATTGGTGGGGTATACTCTGTGGACAGTAGACTTGGTGCTGTTCCATCCATCCAACTCCATCCAGTCCTAGCCCCAGCTCTCACTCACCGGCTGTAAGGAGACAGATTTACGACTGTCACCCCGATAGCCTCAACAGTTGTCCACTGATCCTACACTGTGCCCTGCAACCTGCCTGTCTGCCCTCCCCTCTGTAAACAGTTGTCCACTGATCCTACACTGTGCCCTGCAACCTGCCTGTCTGCCCTCCCATCTGTAAACAGTTGTCCACTGATCCTACACTGTGCCCTGCTCCCTGCCTGCCCTCCCCTCTGTAAACAGTTGTCCACTGATCCTACACTGTGTCCTGCTCCCTGCCTGTCTGCCCTCCCATCTGTAAACAGTTGTCCACTGATCCTACACTGTGTCCTGCTCCCTGCCTGCCTGCCCTCCCCTCTGTAAACAGTTGTCCACTGATCCTACACTGTGTCCTGCTCCCTGCCTGTCTGCCCTCCCCTCTGTAAACAGTTGTCCACTGATCCTACACTGTGTCCTGCTCCCTGCCTGCCTGCCCTCCCCTCTGTAAACAGTTGTCCACTGATCCTACACTGTGCCCTGCAACCTGCCTGTCTGCCCTCCCATCTGTAAACAGTTGTCCACTGATCCTACACTGTGCCCTGCTCCCTGCCTGTCTGCCCTCCCCTCTGTAAACAGTTGTCCACTGATCCTACACTGTGTCCTGCTCCCTGCCTGTCTGCCCTCCCCTCTGTAAACAGTTGTCCACTGATCCTACACTGTGTCCTGCTCCCTGCCTGTCTGCCCTCCCCTCTGTAAACAGTTGTCCACTGATCCTATACTGTGTCCTGCTCCCTGCCTGTCTGCCCTCCCTCTGTAAACAGTTGTCCACTGATCCTACACTGTGTCCTGCTCCCTGTCTGCCCTCCCCTCTGTAAAAGTTGTCCACTGATCTTACACTGTGTCCTGCTCCCTGCCTGCCCTCCCCTCTGTAAACAGTTGTCCACTGATCCTACACTGTGTCCTGCTCCCTGCCTGTCTGCCCTCCCCTCTGTAAACAGTTGTCCACTGATCCTACACTGTGTCCTGCTCCCTGCCTGCCCTCCCCTCTGTAAACAGTTGTCCACTGATCCTACACTGTGTCCTGCTCCCTGCCTGCCTGCCCTCTATAAACAGTTGTCCACTGATCCTACACTGTGTCCTGCTCCCTGCCTGTCTGCCCTCCCATCTGTAAACAGTTGTCCACTGATCCTACACTGTGTCCTGCTCCCTGCCTGCCTGCCCTCTATAAACAGTTGTCCACTGATCCTACACTGTGTCCTGCTCCCTGCCTGCCCTCCCCTCTGTAAACAGTTGTCCACTGATCCTACACTGTGTCCTGCTCCCTGCCTGCCCTCCCCTCTGTAAACAGTTGTCCACTGATCCTACACTGTGTCCTGCTCCCTGCCTGCCTGCCCTCTATAAACAGTTGTCCACTGATCCTACACTGTGTCCTGCTCCCTGCCTGTCTGCCCTCCCATCTGTAAACAGTTGTCCACTGATCCTACCCTGTGCCCTGCTCCCTGCCTGCCTGCCCTCCCATCTGTAAACAGTTGTCCACTGATCCTACACTGTGTCCTGCTCCCTGCCTGCCTGCCCTCTATAAACAGTTGTCCACTGATCCTACACTGTGTCCTGCTCCCTGCCTGTCTGCCCTCCCCTCTGTAAACAGTTGTCCACTGATCCTACACTGTGTCCTGCTCCCTGCCTGTCTGCCCTCCCCTCTGTAAACAGTTGTCCACTGATCCTACACTGTGTCCTGCTCCCTGCCTGTCTGCCCTCCCCTCTGTAAACAGTTGTCCACTGATCCTACACTGTGTCCTGCTCCCTGCCTGTCTGCCCTCCCCTCTGTAAACAGTTGTCCACTGATCCTACACTGTGTCCTGCTCCCTGCCTGTCTACCCTCCCCTCTGTAAACAGTTGTCCACTGATCCTACACTTTGTCCTGCTCCCTGCCTGCCATCCCCTCTGTAAACAGTTGTCCACTGATCCTACACTGTGTCCTGCTCCCTGTCTGCCCTCCCCTCTATAAACAGTTGTCCACTGATCCTACACTGTGTCCTGCTTCCTGCCTGCCCTCCCCTCTGTAAACAGTTGTCCACTGATCCTATACTGTGTCCTGCTCCCTGCCTGCCCTCCCCTCTGTAAACAGTTGTCCACTGATCCTACACTGTGTCCTGCTTCCTGTCTGCCCTCCCCTCTATAAACAGTTGTCCACTGATCCTACACTGTGTCCTGCTCCCTGCCTGCCCTCCCCTCTGTAAACAGTTGTCCACTGATCCTACACTGTGTCCTGCTCCCTGCCTGCCCTCCCATCTGTAAACAGTTGTCCACTGATCCTACACTGTGTCCTGCTCCCTGCCTGTCTGCCCTCCCCTCTGTAAACAGTTGTCCACTGATCCTACACTGTGTCCTGCTCCCTGCCTGCTCTCCCCTCTGTAAACAGTTGTCCACTGATCCTACACTGTGTCCTGCTCCCTGCCTGCCTGCCCTCTATAAACAGTTGTCCACTGATCCTACACTGTGTCCTGCTCCCTGCCTGTCTGCCCTCCCCTCTGTAAACAGTTGTCCACTGATCCTACACTGTGTCCTGCTCCCTGCCTGCCCTCCCCTCTGTAAACAGTTGTCCACTGATCATACACTGTGTCCTGCTCCCTGCCTGTCTGCCCTCCCCTCTGTAAACAGTTGTCCACTGATCCTACACTGTGTCCTGCTCCCTGCCTGTCTGCCCTCCCCTCTGTAAACAGTTGTCCACTGATCCTACACTGTGTCCTGCTCCCTGCCTGTCTGCCCTCCCCTCTATAAACAGTTGTCCACTGATCCTACACTGTGTCCTGCTCCCTGCCTGCCCTCCCCTCTGTAAACTGTTGTCCACTGATCCTACACTGTCCTGCTCCCTGCCTGCCCTCCCCTCTGTAAACAGTTGTCCACTGATCCTACACTGTGCCCTGCTCCCTGCCTGTCTGCCCTCCCATCTGTAAACAGTTGTCCACTGATCCTACACTGTGTCCTGCTCCCTCCCTGTCTGCCCTCCCCTCTGTAAACAGTTGTCCACTGATCCTACACTGTGCCCTGCTACCTGCCTGCCCTCCCGTCTGTAAACAGTTGTCCACTGATCCTACACTGTGTCCTGCAACCTGCCTGCCCTCCCGTCTGTAAACAGTTGTCCACTGATCCTACACTGTGTCCTGCTACCTGCCTGTCTGCCCTCCCGTCTGTAAACAGTTGTCCACTGATCCTACACTGTGCCCTGCTACCTGCCTGTCTGCCCTCCCGTCTGTAAACAGTTGTCCACTGATCCTACACTGTGTCCTGCTCCCAGCCTGTCTGCCCTCCCCTCTGTAAACAGTTGTCCACTGATCCTACACTGTGTCCTGCTCCCAGCCTGTCTGCCCTCCCCTCTGTAAACAGTTGTCCACTGATCCTACACTGTGTCCTGCTACCTGCCTGCCCTCCCGTCTGTAAACAGTTGTCCACTGATCCTACACTGTGCCCTGCTACCTGCCTGCCCTCCCGTCTGTAAACAGTTATCCACTGATCCTACACTGTGTCCTGCTAAGTGCCTGCCCTCCCCTCTGTAAACAGTTGTCCACTGATCCTACACTGTGCCCTGCTACCTGCCTGCCTGCCCTCTATAAACAGTTGTCCACTGATCCTACACTGTGTCCTGCTCCCCTGCCTGCCCTCCCATCTGTAAACAGTTGTCCACTGATCCTACACTGTGCCCTGCTCCCTGCCTGCCTGCCCTCCCCTCTGTAAACAGTTGTCCACTGATCCTACACTGTGTCCTGGTCCCTGCCTGCCTGCCCTCTATAAACAGTTGTCCACTGATCCTACACTGTGTCCTGCTCCCTGCCTGTCTGCCCTCCCATCTGTAAACAGTTGTCCACTGATCCTACACTGTGCCCTGCTCCCTGCCTGCCTGCCCTCCCATCTGTAAACAGTTGTCCACTGATCCTACACTGTGTCCTGCTCCCTGCCTGCCTGCCCTCTATAAACAGTTGTCCACTGATCCTACACTGTGACCTGCTCCCTGCCTGTCTGCCCTCCCCTCTGTAAACAGTTGTCCACTGATCCTACACTGTGTCCTGCTCCCTGCCTGCCCTCCCCTCTGTAAACAGTTGTCCACTGATCCTACACTGTGTCCTGCTCCCTGCCTGTCTGCCCTCCCCTCTGTAAACAGTTGTCCACTGATCCTACACTGTGTCCTGCTCCCTGCCTGCCATCCCCTCTGTAAACAGTTGTCCACTGATCCTACACTGTGTCCTGCTCCCTGCCTGTCTGCCCTCCCCTCTGTAAACAGTTGTCCACTGATCCTACACTGTGTCCTGCTCCCTGCCTGTCTGCCCTCCCCTCTATAAACAGTTGTCCACTGATCCTACACTGTGTCCTGCTCCCTGCCTGCCCTCCCCTCTGTAAACAGTTGTCCACTGATCCTACACTGTGTCCTGCTCCCTGCCTGCCCTCCCCTCTGTAAACAGTTGTCCACTGATCCTACACTGTGTCCTGCTCCCTGCCTGCCCTCCCCTCTGTAAACAGTTGTCCACTGATCCTACACTGTGTCCTGCTCCCTGCCTGCCCTCCCATCTGTAAACAGTTGTCCACTGATCCTACACTGTGTCCTGCTCCCTGCCTGTCTGCCCTCCCCTCTGTAAACAGTTGTCCACTGATCCTACACTGTGTCCTGCTCCCTGCCTGCTCTCCCCTCTGTAAACAGTTGTCCACTGATCCTACACTGTGTCCTGCTCCCTGCCTGCCCTCCCCTCTGTAAACTGTTGTCCACTGATCCTACACTGTCCTGCTCCCTGCCTGCCTCCCCTCTGTAAACAGTTGTCCACTGATCCTACACTGTGTCCTGTTCCCTGCCTGTCTGCCCTCCCCTCTGTAAACAGTTGTCCACTGATCCTACACTGTGTCCTGCTCCCTGCCTGCCCTCCCCTCTGTAAACAGTTGTCCACTGATCCTACACTGTGCCCTGCTCCCTGCCTGTCTGCCCTCCCATCTGTAAACAGTTGTCCACTGATCCTACACTGTGTCCTGCTCCCTCCCTGTCTGCCCTCCCCTCTGTAAACAGTTGTCCACTGATCCTACACTGTGCCCTGCTACCTGCCTGCCCTCCCGTCTGTAAACAGTTGTCCACTGATCCTACACTGTGCCCTGCTACCTGCCTGCCCTCCCGTCTGTAAACAGTTGTCCATTGATCCTACACTGTGTCCTGCTACCTGCCTGCCCTCCCCTCTGTAAACAGTTGTCCACTGATCCTACACTGTGCCCTGCTACCTGCCTGCCCCCTCCCGTCTGTAAACAGTTGTCCACTGATCCTACATTTACATGTCATTTAAGTCATTTAGCAGACGCTCTTATCCAGAGCGACTTACAAATTGGTGCATACACCTTATGACAACCAGTGGAACAGCCACTGCATCTAAATCCTACACTGTGTCCTGCTCCCTGCCTGCCTGCCCTCTATAAACAGTTGTCCACTGATCCTACACTGTGTCCTGCTCCCTGCCTGCCTGCCCTCCCATCTGTAAACAGTTGTCCACTGATCCTACACTGTGTCCTGCTCCCTGCCTGTCTGCCCTCCCCTCTGTAAACAGTTGTCCACTGATCCTACACTGTGTCCTGCTCCCTGCCTGTCTGCCCTCCCCTCTGTAAACAGTTGTCCACTGATCCTACACTGTGTCCTGCTCCCTGCCTGCCTGCCCTCCCCTCTGTAAACAGTTGTCCACTGATCTTACACTGTGTCCTGCTCCCTGCCTGCCTGCCCTCCCATCTGTAAACAGTTGTCCACTGATCCTACACTGTGTCCTGCTCCCTGCCTGTCTGCCCTCCCCTCTGTAAACAGTTGTCCACTGATCCTACACTGTGCCCTGCTACCTGCCTGCCCTCCCCTCTGTAAACAGTTGTCCACTGATCCTACACTGTGTCCTGCTCCCTGCCTGCCCTCCCCTCTGTAAACAGTTGTCCACTGATCCTACACTGTGTCCTGCTCCCTGCCTGCCCTCCCCTCTGTAAACAGTTGTCCACTGATCCTACACTGTGTCCTGCTCCCTGCCTGCCTGCCCTCCCCTCTGTAAACAGTTGTCCACTGATCCTACACTGTGTCCTGCTCCCTGCCTGCCTGCCCTCCCCTCTGTAAACAGTTGTCCACTGATCCTACACTGTGTCCTGCTCCCTGCCTGCCTGCCCTCCCATCTGTAAACAGTTGTCCACTGATCCTACACTGTGTCCTGCTCCCTGCCTGCCTGCCCTCCCCTCTGTAAACAGTTGTCCACTGATCCTACACTGTGTCCTGCTCCCTGCCTGTCTGCCCTCCCCTCTGTAAACAGTTGTCCACTGATCCTACACTGTGTCCTGCTACCTGCCTGCCCTCCCGTCTGTAAACAGTTGTCCACTGATCCTACACTGTGTCCTGCTACCTGCCTGCCCTCCCGTCTGTAAACAGTTGTCCACTGATCCTACACTGTGTCCTGCTCCCTGCCTGCCTGCCCTCTATAAACAGTTGTCCACTGATCCTACACTGTGTCCTGCTCCCTGCCTGCCTGCCCTCCCATCTGTAAACAGTTGTCCACTGATCCTACACTGTGCCCTGCTCCCTGCCTGCCTGCCCTCCCCTCTGTAAACAGTTGTCCACTGATCCTACACTGTGTCCTGCTACCTGCCTGCCCTCCCCTCTGTAAACAGTTGTCCACTGATCCTACACTGTGTCCTGCTCCCTGCCTGCCCTCCCCTCTGTAAACAGTTGTCCACTGATCCTACACTGTGTCCTGCTACCTGCCTGCTCTCCCCTCTGTAAACAGTTGTCCACTGATCCTACACTGTGTCCTGCTCCCTGCCTGCCCTCCCCTCTGTAAACAGTTGTCCACTGATCCTACACTGTGTCCTGCTCCCTGCCTGCCCTCCCCTCTGTAAACAGTTGTCCACTGATCCTACACTGTGTCCTGCTCCCTGCCTGCCTGCCCTCCCCTCTGTAAACAGTTGTCCACTGATCCTACACTGTGTCCTGCTCCCTGCCTGCCCTCCCCTCTGTAAACAGTTGTCCACTGATCCTACACTGTGTCCTGCTCCCTGCCTGCCCTCCCATCTGTAAACAGTTGTCCACTGATCCTACACTGTGTCCTGCTACCTGCCTGCCCTCCCATCTGTAAACAGTTGTCCACTGATCCTACACTGTGTCCTGCTCCTGCCTGCCCTCCCCTCTATAAACAGTTGTCCACTGATCCGACACTGTGTCCTGCTCCCTGCCTGTCTGCCCTCCCCTCTATAAACAGTTGTCCACTGATCCTACACTGTGTCCTGCTCCCTGCCTGTCTGCCCTCCCCTCTGTAAACAGTTGTCCACTGATCCTACACTGTGTCCTGCTCCCTGCCTGTCTGCCCTCCCCTCTGTAAACAGTTGTCCACTGATCCTACACTGTGTCCTGCTACCTGCCTGTCTGCCCTCCCCTCTGTAAACAGTTGTCCAGTGATCCCATACTGTGTCCTGCTCCCTGCCTGTCTGCTCTCCCCTCTGTAAACAGTTGTCCACTGATCCGACACTGTGTCCTGCTCCCTGCCTGTCTGCCCTCCCCTCTATAAACAGTTGTCCACTGATCCTACACTGTGTCCTGCTCCCTGCCTGTCTGCCCTCCCCTCTGTAAACAGTTGTCCACTGATCCTACACTGTGTCCTGCTCCTGCCTGCCTGCCCTCCCATCTGTAAACAGTTGTCCACTGATCCTACCTACACTGTGTCCTGCTACCTGCCTGTCTGCCCTCCCCTCTGTAAACAGTTGTCCAGTGATCCCATACTGTGTCCTGCTCCCTGCCTGTCTGCTCTCCCTCTGTAAACAGTTGTCCACTGATCCTACACTGTGTCCTGCTCCCTGCCTGCCTGCCCTCCCCTCTGTAAACAGTTGTCCACTGATCCTACACTGTGTCCTGCTCCCTGCCTGTCTGCCCTCCCCTCTGTAAACTGTTGTCCACTGATCCTACACTGTGTCCTGCTCCCTGCCTGCCCTCCCCTCTGTAAACAGTTGTCCACTGATCCTACACTGTGTCCTGCTCCCTGCCTGCCCTCCCCTGTAAACAGTTGTCCACTGATCCTACACTGTGTCCTGCTCCCTGCCTGTCTGCCCTCCCCTCTGTAAACAGTTGTCCACTGATCCTACACTGTGTCCTGCTCCCTGCCTGTCTGCCCTCCCCTCTGTAAACAGTTGTCCACTGATCCTACACTGTGTCCTGCTCCCTGCCTGTCTGCCCTCCCCTCTGTAAACAGTTGTCCACTGATCCTACACTGTGTCCTGCTCCCTGCCTGTCTGCCCTCCCCTCTATAAACAGTTGTCCACTGATCCTACACTGTGTCCTGCTCCCTGCCTGCCCTCCCCTCTGTAAACAGTTGTCCACTGATCCTACACTGTGTCCTGCTCCCTGCCTGTCTGCCCTCCCCTCTGTAAACAGTTGTCCACTGATCCTACACTGTGTCCTGCTCCCTGCCTGTCTGCCCTCCCCTCTGTAAACTGTTGTCCACTGATCCTACACTGTCCTGCTCCCTGCCTGTCTGCCCTCCCCTCTGTAAACAGTTGTCCACTGATCCTACACTGTGTCCTGTTCCCTGCCTGTCTGCCCTCCCCTCTGTAAACAGTTGTCCACTGATCCTACACTGTGTCCTGCTCCTGCCTGCCCTCCCCTCTGTAAACAGTTGTCCACTGATCCTACACTGTGTCCTGCTCCCTGCCTGCCCTCCCCTCTGTAAACAGTTGTCCACTGATCCTACACTGTGTCCTGCTCCCAGCCTGTCTGCCCTCCCCTCTGTAAACAGTTGTCCACTGATCCTACACTGTGTCCTGCTACCTGCCTGCCCTCCCGTCTGTAAACAGTTGTCCACTGATCCTACACTGTGCCCTGCTACCTGCCTGCCCTCCCGTCTGTAAACAGTTATCCATTGATCCTACACTGTGTCCTGCTCCCTGCCTGCCCTCCCTCTGTAAACAGTTGTCCACTGATCCTACACTGTGCCCTGCTACCTGCCTGCCCTCCCGTATGTAAAAAGTTGTCCACTGATCCTACACTGTGTCCTGCTCCCTGCCTGCCTGCCCTCTATAAACAGTTGTCCACTGATCCTACACTGTGTCCTGCTCCCTGCCTGCCTGCACTCCCATCTGTAAACAGTTGTCCACTGATCCTACACTGTGTCCTGCTCCTGCCTGCCCTCCCTCTGTAAACAGTTGTCCACTGATCCTACACTGTGTCCTGCTCCCTGCCTGTCTGCCCTCCCCTCTATAAACAGTTGTCCACTGATCCTACACTGTGTCCTGCTCCTGCCTGCCCTCCCCTCTGTAAACAGTTGTCCACTGATCCTACACTGTGTCCTGCTCCCTGCCTGTCTGCCCTCCCCTCTGTAAACAGTTGTCCACTGATCCTACACTGTGTCCTGTTCCCTGCCTGTCTGCCCTCCCCTCTGTAAACAGTTGTCCACTGATCCTACACTGTGTCCTGCTCCCTGCCTGCCCTCCCCTCTGTAAACAGTTGTCCACTGATCCTACACTGTGTCCTGCTCCCTGCCTGCCCTCCCCTCTGTAAACAGTTGTCCACTGATCCTACACTGTGTCCTGCTCCCTGCCTGTCTGCCCTCCCCTCTATAAACAGTTGTCCACTGATCCTACACTGTGTCCTGCTACCTGCCTGCCCTCCCGTCTGTAAACAGTTGTCCATTGATCCTACACTGTGTCCTGCTACCTGCCTGCCCTCCCCTCTGTAAACAGTTGTCCATTGATCCTACACTGTGTCCTGCTACCTGCCTGCCCTCCCCTCTGTAAACAGTTGTCCACTGATCCTACACTGTGCCCTGCTACCTGCCTGCCCTCCCGTCTGTAAACAGTTGTCCACTGATCCTACACTGTGTCCTGCTCCCTGCCTGCCTGCCCTCTATAAACAGTTGTCCACTGATCCTACACTGTGTCCTGCTCCCTGCCTGCCTGCCCTCCCATCTGTAAACAGTTGTCCACTGATCCTACACTGTGTCCTGCTCCCTGCCTGCCCTCCCCTCTGTAAACAGTTGTCCACTGATCCTACACTGTGTCCTGCTCCCTGCCTGTCTGCCCTCCCCTCTGTAAACAGTTGTCCACTGATCCTATACTGTGTCCTGCTCCCTGCCTGTCTGCCCTCCCCTCTGTAAACAGTTGTCCACTGATCCTACACTGTGTCCTGCTCCCTGCCTGCCTGCCCTCCCTCTGTAAACAGTTGTCCACTGATCCTATACTGTGTCCTGCTCCCTGCCTGTCTGCCCTCCCCTCTGTAAACTGTTGTCCACTGATCCTACACTGTGTCCTGCTCCCTGCCTGCCATCCCCTCTGTAAACAGTTGTCCACTGATCCTACACTGTGTCCTGCTCCCTGCCTGCCCTCCCCTCTGTAAACAGTTGTCCACTGATCCTACACTGTGTCCTGCTCCCTGCCTGTCTGCCCTCCCCTCTGTAAACAGTTGTCCACTGATCCTACACTGTGTCCTGCTCCCTGCCTGTCTGCCCTCCCCTCTGTAAACAGTTGTCCACTGATCCTACACTGTGTCCTGCTCCCTGCCTGTCTGCCCTCCCCTCTGTAAACAGTTGTCCACTGATCCTACACTGTGTCCTGCTCCCTGCCTGTCTGCCCTCCCTCTATAAACAGTTGTCCACTGATCCTACACTGTGTCCTGCTCCTGCCTGCCCTCCCCTCTGTAAACAGTTGTCCACTGATCCTACACTGTGTCCTGCTCCCTGCCTGTCTGCCCTCCCCTCTGTAAACAGTTGTCCACTGATCCTACACTGTGTCCTGCTCCCTGCCTGTCTGCCCTCCCCTCTGTAAACTGTTGTCCACTGATCCTACACTGTCCTGCTCCCTGCCTGTCTGCCCTCCCCTCTGTAAACAGTTGTCCACTGATCCTACACTGTGTCCTGTTCCCTGCCTGTCTGCCCTCCCCTCTGTAAACAGTTGTCCACTGATCCTACACTGTGTCCTGCTCCCTGCCTGCCCTCCCCTCTGTAAACAGTTGTCCACTGATCCTACACTGTGTCCTGCTCCTGCCTGCCCTCCCCTCTGTAAACAGTTGTCCACTGATCCTACACTGTGTCCTGCTCCCAGCCTGTCTGCCCTCCCCTCTGTAAACAGTTGTCCACTGATCCTACACTGTGTCCTGCTACCTGCCTGCCCTCCCGTCTGTAAACAGTTGTCCACTGATCCTACACTGTGCCCTGCTACCTGCCTGCCCTCCCCTCTGTAAACAGTTGTCCATTGATCCTACACTGTGTCCTGCTACCTGCCTGCCCTCCCCTCTGTAAACAGTTGTCCACTGATCCTACACTGTGCCCTGCTACCTGCCTGCCCTCCCGTATGTAAAGTTGTCCACTGATCCTACACTGTGTCCTGCTCCCTGCCTGCCTGCCCTCTATAAACAGTTGTCCACTGATCCTACACTGTGTCCTGCTCCCTGCCTGCCTGCACTCCCATCTGTAAACAGTTGTCCACTGATCCTACACTGTGTCCTGCTACCTGCCTGCCCTCCCCTCTGTAAACAGTTGTCCACTGATCCTACACTGTGTCCTGCTCCCTGCCTGCCCTCCCCTCTGTAAACAGTTGTCCACTGATCCTACACTGTGTCCTGCTCCCTGCCTGCCTGCCCTCCCATCTGTAAACAGTTGTCCACTGATCCTACACTGTGTCCTGCTACCTGCCTGCCCTCCCATCTGTAAACAGTTGTCCACTGATCCTACACTGTGTCCTGCTCCCTGCCTGCCCTCCCCTCTATAAACAGTTGTCCACTGATCCGACACTGTGTCCTGCTCCCTGCCTGTCTGCCCTCCCCTCTATAAACAGTTGTCCACTGATCCTACACTGTGTCCTGCTCCTGCCTGTCTGCCCTCCCCTCTGTAAACAGTTGTCCACTGATCCTACACTGTGTCCTGCTCCCTGCCTGTCTGCCCTCCCCTCTGTAAACAGTTGTCCACTGATCCTACACTGTGTCCTGCTACCTGCCTGTCTGCCCTCCCCTCTGTAAACAGTTGTCCAGTGATCCCATACTGTGTCCTGCTCCCTGCCTGTCTGCCCTCCCCTCTGTAAACAGTTGTCCACTGATCCTACACTGTGTCCTGCTCCCTGCCTGCCTGCCCTCCCCTCTGTAAACAGTTGTCCACTGATCCTACACTGTGTCCTGCTCCCTGCCTGTCTGCCCTCCCCTCTGTAAACTGTTGTCCACTGATCCTACAATGTGTCCTGCTCCCTGCCTGCCTGCCATCCCCTCTGTAAACAGTTGTCCACTGATCCTACACTGTGTCCTGCTCCCTGCCTGCCCTCCCTCTGTAAACAGTTGTCCACTGATCCTACACTGTGTCCTGCTCCCTGCCTGTCTGCCCTCCCCTCTGTAAACAGTTGTCCACTGATCCTACACTGTGTCCTGCTCCCTGCCTGTCTGCCCTCCCCTCTGTAAACAGTTGTCCACTGATCCTACACTGTGTCCTGCTCCCTGCCTGTCTGCCCTCCCCTCTGTAAACAGTTGTCCACTGATCCTACACTGTGTCCTGCTCCCTGCCTGTCTGCCCTCCCCTCTATAAACAGTTGTCCACTGATCCTACACTGTGTCCTGCTCCCTGCCTGCCCTCCCCTCTGTAAACAGTTGTCCACTGATCCTACACTGTGTCCTGCTCCCTGCCTGTCTGCCCTCCCCTCTGTAAACAGTTGTCCACTGATCCTACACGACTTGATTAGTGTAGTGTCAACAACGCAGCTACTGCCAGCTAGCCTACTTTAGCAGTACTGTATCATTTTAATCATTTTAGTCAATAAGATTCTTGCTACGTAAACAACTTTCTGAACATTCGAGACGTGTAGTCCGCTTGTCATTCAATTTCCTTGCATTAGCGTAGCCTTTTCTGTAGCCTGTCAACTATGTGTCTGTCTATCCCTGTTCTCTCCTCTCTGCACAGACCATACAAACGCTCCACACCGCGTGGCCGCGACCACCCTAGCCTGGTGGTCCCAGCGCGTACGACCCACGTGGGTTCCAGGTCTCTGGTAGCCTCTGGAACTGCCAATCTGCGGCCAACAAGGCAGAGTTCATCTCAGCCTATGCCTCCCTCCAGTCCCTTGACTTCTTGGCACTGACGGAAACATGGATCACCACAGATAACACTGCTACTCCTACTGCTCTCTCCTCGTCCGCCCACGTGTTCTCGCACACCCGAGAGCTTCTGGTCAGCGGGGTGGTGGCACCGGGATCCTCATCTCTCCCAAGTGGTCTTTCTCTCTTTCTCCCCTTACCCATCTGTCTATTGCCTCCTTTGAATTCCATGCTGTCACAGTTACCAGCCCTTTCAAGCTTAACATCCTTATCATTTATCGCCCTCCAGGTTCCCTCGGAGAGTTCATCAATGAGCTTGATGCCTTGATAAGCTCCTTTCCTGAGGACGGCTCACCTCTCACAGTTCTGGGCGACTTTAACCTCCCCACGTCTACCTTTGACTCATTCCTCTCTGCCTCCTCTTTCCACTCCTCTCCTCTTTTGACCTCACCCTCTCACCCTCCCCCCTACTCACAAGGCAGGCAATACGCTTGACCTCATCTTTACTAGATGCTGTTCTTCCACTAACCTCATTGCAACTCCCCTCCAAGTCTCCGACCACTACCTTGTATCCTTTTCCCTCTCGCTCTCATCCAACACTTCCCACACTGCCCCTACTCGGATGGTATCGCGCCGTCCCAACCTTCGCTCTCTCTCCCCCGCTACTCTCTCCTCTTCCATCCTATCTTCTCTTCCCTCTGCTCAAACTTTCTCCAACCTATCTCCTGATTCTGCCTCCTCAACCCTCCTCTCCTCCCTTACTGCATCCTTTGACTCCCTATGTCCCCTATCCTCCAGGCCGGCTCGGTCCTCCCTCCCCGCTCCGTGGCTCGATGACTCATTGCGAGCTCACAGAACAGGGCTCCGGGCAGCCGAGCGGAAATGGAGGAAAACTCGCCTCCTGCGGACCTGGCATCCTTTCACTCCCTCCTCTCTACATTTTCCTCCTCTGTCTCTGCTGCTAAAGCCACTTTCTACCATTCTAAATTCCAAGCATCTGCCTCTAACCCTAGGAAGCTCTTTGCCACCTTCTCCTCCCTCCTGAATCCTCCCCCCTCCCTCCTCCTCTCTCTGCAGATGACTTCGTCAACCATTTTGAAAAGAAGGTCGATGACATCCGATCCTCGTTTGCTAAGTCAAACGACACCGCTGGTTCTGCTCACACTGCCCTACCCTATGCTCTGACCTCTTTCTCCCCTCTCTCTCCAGATGAAATCTCGCGTCTTGTGACGGCCGGCCGCCCAACAACCTGCCCGCTTGACCCTATCCCCTCCTCTCTTCTCCAGACCATTTCCGGAGACCTTCTCCCTTACCTCACCTCGCTCATCAACTCATCCCTGACCGCTGGCTACGTCCCTCCCGTCTTCAAGAGAGCGAGAGTTGCACCCCTTCTGAAAAAAACCTACACTCGATCCCTCCGATGTCAACAACTACAGACCAGTATCCCTTCTCTCTTTTCTCTCCAAAACTCTTGAGCGTGCCGTCCTTGGCCAGCTCTACCGCTATCTCTCTCAGAATGACCTTCTTGATCCAAATCAGTCAGGTTTCAAGACTAGTCATTCAACTGAGACTGCTCTTCTCTGTATCACGGAGCGCTCCGCACTGCTAAAGCTAACTCTCTCTCTCTGCTCTCATCCTTCTAGACCTATCGGCTGCCTTCGATACTGTGAACCATCAGATCCTCCTCTCCACCCTCTCCGAGTTGGGCATCTCCGGCGCGGCCCACGCTTGGATTGCGTCCTACCTGACAGGTCGCTCCTACCAGGTGGCGTGGCGAGAATCTGTCTCCTCACCACGCGCTCTCACCACTGGTGTCCCCCAGGGCTCTGTTCTAGGCCCTCTCTTATTCTCGCTATACACCAAGTCACTTGGCTCTGTCATAACCTCACATGGTCTCTCCTATCATTGCTATGCAGACGACACACAATTAATCTTCTCCTTTCCCCCTTCTGATGACCAGGTGGCGAATCGCATCTCTGCATGTCTGGCAGACATATCAGTGTGGATGACGGATCACCACCTCAAGCTGAACCTCAGCAAGACGGAGCTCCTCTTCCTCCCGGGGAAGGACTGCCCGTTCCATGATCTCGCCATCACGGTTGACAACTCCATTGTGTCCTCCTCCCAGAGCGCTAAGAACCTTGGCGTGATCCTGGACAACACCCTGACGTTCTCAACTAACATCAAGGCGGTGTCCCGTTCCTGTAGGTTCATGCTCTACAACATCCGCAGAGTACGACCCTGCCTCACACAGGAAGCGGCGCAGGTCCTAATCCAGGCACTTGTCATCTCCCGTCTGGATTACTGCAACTCGCTGTTGGCTGGGCTCCCTGCCTGTGCCATTAAACCCCTACAACTCATCCAGAACGCCGCAGCCCGTCTGGTGTTCAACCTTCCCAAGTTCTCTCACGTCACCCCGCTCCTCCGCTCTCTCCACTGGCTTCCAGTTGAAGCTCGCATCCGCTACAAGACCATGGTGCTCGCCTACGGAGCTGTGAGGGGAACGGCACCTCAGTACCTCCAGGCTCTGATCAGGCCCTACACCCAAACAAGGGCACTGCGTTCATCCACCTCTGGCCTGCTCGCCTCCCTACCACTGAGGAAGTACAGTTCCCGCTCAGCCCAGTCAAAACTGTTCGCTGCTCTGGCCCCCAATGGTGGAACAAACTCCCTCACGACGCCAGGACAGCGGAGTCAATCACCACCTTCCGGAGACACCTGAAACCCCACCTCTTCAAGGAATACCTAGGATAGGGTAAGTAAGGGTAAGTAATCCTTCTCACCCCCCTTCCCCCAACAAGATTTAGATGCAAGTGGCTGTTCCACTGGTTGTCATAAGGTGTATGCACCAATTTGTAAGTCGCTCTGGATAAGAGCGTCTGCTAAATGACTTAAATGTAATGTAAATGTGTCCTGCTCCCTGCCTGTCTGCCCTCCCCTCTGTAAACTGTTGTCCACTGATCCTACACTGTCCTGCTCCCTGCCTGTCTGCCCTCCCCTCTGTAAACAGTTGTCCACTGATCCTACACTGTGTCCTGTTCCCTGCCTGTCTGCCCTCCCCTCTGTAAACAGTTGTCCACTGATCCTACACTGTGTCCTGCTCCCTGCCTGCCCTCCCCTCTGTAAACAGTTGTCCACTGATCCTACACTGTGTCCTGCTCCCTGCCTGTCTGCCCTCCCCTCTGTAAACAGTTGTCCACTGATCCTACACGACTTGATTAGTGTAGTGTCAACAACGCAGCTACTGCCAGCTAGCCTACTTTAGCAGTACTGTATCATTTTAATCATTTTAGTCAATAAGATTCTTGCTACGTAAGCTTAACTTTCTGAACATTCGAGACGTGTAGTCCGCTTGTCATTCCAATTTCCTTGCATTAGCGTAGCCTTTTCTGTAGCCTGTCAACTATGTGTCTGTCTATCCCTGTTCTCTCCTCTCTGCACAGACCATACAAACGCTCCACACCGTGGCCGCGACCACCCTAGCCTGGTGGTCCCAGCGCGTCTTTTACGACCCACGTGGAGTTCCAGGTCTCTGGTAGCCTCTGGAACTGCCAATCTGCGGCCAACAAGGCAGAGTTCATCTCAGCCTATGCCTCCCTCCAGTCCCTTGACTTCTTGGCACTGACGGAAACATGGATCACCACAGATAACACTGCTACTCCTACTGCTCTCTCCTCGTCCGCCCACGTGTTCTCGCACACCCGACCTGAGCTTCTGGTCAGCGGGGTGGTGGCACCCTCCTTATTCCGGATCCTCATCTCTCCCAAGTGGTCTTTCTCTCTTTTCTCCTTACCCATCTGTCTATTTTCACTCGCCATCACGCCTCCTTTGAATTCCATGCTGTCACAGTTACCAGCCCTTTCAAGCTTAACATCCTTATCATTTATCGCCCTCCAGGTTCCCTCGAGAGTTCATCAATGAGCTTGATGCCTTGATCAGGCTCCTTTCCTGAGGACAAGCTCACCTTCTCACAGTTCTGGGCTGCTTTAACCTCCCCCACGTCTACCTTTGACTCATTCCCGCTCTGCCCCCTCAAAACTGTCTCCTCTTTTGACCTCCCCTGGTCACCCCTCCCCCACTCACAAGGCAGGTCAATCACGCTTGACCTCATCTTTACTAGATGCTGTTCTTCCACTAACCTCTTCAAGGAACTACCTCCTCTCGCTCTCATCAACACTTCCCACACTGACTCACTGTAAGTAAACTTTCTCGTGATCCTCTCCTCTCTCAACCCCCTCCCCACACTGCCCCTCCTTTGATGCCTATGTCCCCTTCCTCCACCGGCTTGTCTCCCCCCCGCTATGCTCCAACTCATTCCATCGCTCTGGATAAGAGCGTCTGCTCAAACTTAAATCCCTAATGTAAATCCTGTCCTGCCTCCCTGCCTCCTGCCCTCCCCTCTGTAAACTTTGACTCCATTCTGATCCCACTGTCCTGCTCCAGGCCTTTGCCTGCCTCCCCTCTGTAAACAGTTGTCCACTGATCCCACTGTGTCCTGTTCCCTGCCTGTCTGCCCTCCCCTCTGTAAACAGTTTGCCTCCAAACGACACCGCTGGTACACTGTGTCCTGCTCCCTTTCCTGCCCTCCCCCTCTCTCTGTAAACCTCTTGTCCACTGCTCCTAAAGCCTGCTTTGTCCCTGCTCCCCTGCCTGCCTCTCCCCTCTGGAAACAGTTGTCCACTGATCCTACACTCCTGTCCTGCTCCCAGCCTGTCTCCCTCCCCTCTCTGTAAACAGTTGTCCACTGATCCTACACTGTGTCCTGCTACCTGCCTGCCCTCCTCTGTAAACAGTTGTCCACTGATCCTACACCTGTGCCCTGCTACCTGCCACTGAATGCCCTCCCTTGTCTGATCCAAATGTAAACAGTTGTCAAGACTGAGTCCTTCACCCTGTGTCCTGCTACCTGCCTCTCCTCCACTCTGTAAATCAGTTGTCCACTGATCCTCCTTCGTCAACCATCAGATGCCCCCTGCTACCCCTGCCCTCCCGTCTGTAAACCCACGTTGTCCACTGATCCTGACACTGTGTCCTGCTCAGGTGGCTGCCTGCCTGCCTCCTCCCTCTAAACAGTTGTCCACTGATCCTACACTGTGTCCTGCTCCCTGCCTGCCTGCACCCCATCTGTAAACAGTTGTCCACTGATCCTACACTGTGTCCTGCTCCTGACCTGCCCTCCCCTCTGTAAACAGTTGTCCACTGATCCTACACTGTGTCCTGCTCCCTGCCTGTCTGCCCTCCCCTCTGTAAACAGTTGTCCACTGATCCTACACTCCGTGTCCTGCCCCCTGCCCATGATCTGCCCTCCCCTCTGTAAACAGTTGTCCACTGATCCACACTGTGTCCTGCTCCCAGCCTGAACCTGCCTGTAAACAGTTGTCTGAAACAGTTCCTCCACTGCCTGCCTCACCTGTACTGTGTCCTGCCCACTGCCTGTCTGCCCTCCCCTCTGTAAACAGTTGTCCACTGATCCTACACTGTGTCCTGCTACCTCCTGGTGGCTGGCTCCCCTCTGTAAACAGTTGTCCACTGATCCTACACTGTGTCCTGCTCCCTGCCTGTCTGTTCAATCCTCCTCTGTAAACAGTTGTCCACTGATCCTACACTGTGTCCTGCTCCCTGCCTGGTGCCCTCCCCTCTGTAAACAGTTGTCCACTGATCCTACACTGTGTCCTGCTCCCTGCCTGTCTGCCCTCCCCTCTGTAAACAGTTGTCCACTGATCCTACACTGTGTCCTGCTCCCTGCCTGCCCTCCCCTCTGTAAACAGTTGTCCACTGATCCTACACTGTGTCCTGCTCCCTGCCTGCCCTCCCCTCTGTAAACAGTTGTCCACTGATCCTACACTGTCCTGCTCCCTGCCTGTCTGCCCTCCCCTCTGTAAACAGTTGTCCACTGATCCTACACTGTGTCCAGTTCCAACATGCCTGTCTGCCCTCCCTCTGTAAACAGTTGTCCACTGATCCTACACTGTGTCCTGCTCCCTGCCTGCCCTCCCCTCTGTAAACAGTTGTCCACTGATCCTACACTGTGTCCTGCCTGCCCCCTGCCTGCCTGCCCTCCCCTCTGTAAACAGTTGTCCACTGATCCTACACTGTGTCCTGCTCCCAGCCTGTCTGCCCTCCCCTCTGTAAACAGTTGTCCACTGATCCTACACTGTGTCCTGCTCCCTGCCTGCCCTCCCCTCTGTAAACAGTTGTCCACTGATCCTACACTGTGTCCTGCTACCTGCCTGCCCTCCCGTCTGTAAACAGTTGTCCACTGATCCTACACTGTGTCCTGCTCCCTGCCTGCCCTCCCCTCTGTAAACAGTTGTCCACTGATCCTACACTGTGTCCTGCTACCTGCCTGCCCTCCCGTCTGTAAACAGTTGTCCACTGATCCTACACTGTGTCCTGCTCCCTGCCTGCCCTCCCCTCTGTAAACAGTTGTCCACTGATCCTACACTGTGTCCTGCTCCCTGCCTGCCCTCCCCTCTGTAAACAGTTGTCCACTGATCCTACACTGTGTCCTGCTCCCTGCCTGTCTGCCCTCCCCTCTGTAAACAGTTGTCCACTGATCCTACACTGTGTCCTGCTCCCTGCCTGCCTGCCCTCCCCTCTGTAAACAGTTGTCCACTGATCCTACACTGTGTCCTGCTCCCTGCCTGCCTGCCCTCCCCTCTGTAAACAGTTGTCCACTGATCCTACACTGTGTCCTGCTCCCTGCCTGTCTGCCCTCCCCTCTGTAAACAGTTGTCCACTGATCCTACACTGTGTCCTGCTCCCTGCCTGCTCTCCCCTCTGTAAACAGTTGTCCACTGATCCTACACTGTGTCCTGCTCCCTGCCTGCCCTCCCCTCTGTAAACAGTTGTCCACTGATCCTACACTGTGTCCTGCTACCTGCCTGCCCCTCCCTCTGTAAACAGTTGTCCACTGATCCTACACTGTGTCCTGCTCCCTGCCTGCCCTCCCCTCTGTAAACAGTTGTCCACTGATCCTACACTGTGTCCTGTTCCCCTGCCTGCCCTCCCCTCTGTAAACAGTTGTCCACTGATCCTACACTGTGTCCTGCTCCTGCCTGCCTGCCCCCCTCTGTAAACAGTTGTCCACTGATCCTACACTGTGTCCTGCTCCCTGCCTGCCTGCCCTCCCCTCTGTAAACAGTTGTCCACTGATCCTACACTGTGTCCTGCTCCCTGCCTGCCTGCCCTCCCATCTGTAAACAGTTGTCCACTGATCCTACACTGTGTCCTGCTCCCTGCCTGCCTGCCCTCCCATCTGTAAACAGTTGTCCACTGATCCTACACTGTGTCCTGCTCCCTGCCTGCCTGCCCTCCCATCTGTAAACAGTTGTCCACTGATCCTACACTGTGTCCTGCTACCTGCCTGCCCTCCCATCTGTAAACAGTTGTCCACTGATCCTACACTGTGTCCTGCTCCCTGCCTGCCCTCCCCTCTATAAACAGTTGTCCACTGATCCTACACTGTGTCCTGCTCCCTGCCTGCCCTCCCCTCTGTAAACAGTTGTCCACTGATCCTACACTGTGTCCTGCTACCTGCCTGCCCTCCCCTCTGTAAACAGTTGTCCACTGATCCTACACTGTGTCCTGCTACCTGCCTGCCCTCCCGTCTGTAAACAGTTGTCCACTGATCCTACACTGTGTCCTGCTCCCTGCCTGCCTGCCCTCTATAAACAGTTGTCCACTGATCCTACACTGTGTCCTGCTCCCTGCCTGCCTGCCCTCCCATCTGTAAACAGTTGTCCACTGATCCTACACTGTGCCCTGCTCCCTGCCTGCCTGCCCTCCCCTCTGTAAACAGTTGTCCACTGATCCTACACTGTGCCCTGCTCCCTGCCTGCCCTCCCCTCTGTAAACAGTTGTCCACTGATCCTACACTGTGTCCTGCTCCCTGCCTGCCCTCCCCTCTGTAAACAGTTGTCCACTGATCCTACACTGTGTCCTGCTCCCTGCCTGTCTGCCCTCCCCTCTGTAAACAGTTGTCCACTGATCCTACACTGTGTCCTGCTCCCTGCCTGCCTGCCCTCCCCTCTGTAAACAGTTGTCCACTGATCTTACACTGTGTCCTGCTCCCTGCCTGCCTGCCCTCCCATCTGTAAACAGTTGTCCACTGATCCTACACTGTGTCCTGCTCCCTGCCTGTCTGCCCTCCCCTCTGTAAACAGTTGTCCACTGATCCTACACTGTGTCCTGCTACCTGCCTGCCCTCCCATCTGTAAACAGTTGTCCACTGATCCTACACTGTGTCCTGCTCCCTGCCTGCCCCTCCCCTCTATAAACAGTTGTCCACTGATCCTACACTGTGTCCTGCTCCCTGCCTGTCTGCCCTCCCCTCTGTAAACAGTTGTCCACTGATCCTACACTGTGTCCTGCTACCTGCCTGCCCTCCCGTCTGTAAACAGTTGTCCACAGATCCTACACTGTGTCCTGCTACCTGCCTGCCCTCCCCTCTGTAAACAGTTGTCCACTGATCCTACACTGTGTCCTGCTCCCTGCCTGCCTGCCCTCTATAAACAGTTGTCCACTGATCCTACACTGTGTCCTGCTCCCTGCCTGCCTGCCCTCCCATCTGTAAACAGTTGTCCACTGATCCTACACTGTGTCCTGCTCCCTGCCTGCCTGCCCTCCCTCTGTAAACAGTTGTCCACTGATCCTACACTGTGTCCCTGCTCCCTGCCTGCCCTCCCCTCTGTAAACAGTTGTCCACTGATCCTACACTGTGTCCTGCTCCCTGCCTGCCCTCCCCTCTGTAAACAGTTGTCCACTGATCCTACACTGTGTCCTGCTCCCTGCCTGTCTGCCCTCCCCTCTGTAAACAGTTGTCCACTGATCCTACACTGTGTCCTGCTCCCTGCCTGTCTGCCCTCCCCTCTGTAAACAGTTGTCCACTGATCCTACACTGTGTCCTGCTCCCTGCCTGTCTGCCCTCCCCTCTGTAAACAGTTGTCCACTGATCCTACACTGTGTCCTGCTCCCTGCCTGCCTGCCCTCCCCTCTGTAAACAGTTGTCCACTGATCCTACACTGTGTCCTGCTACCTGCCTGCTCTCCCTCTGTAAACAGTTGTCCACTGATCCTACACTGTGTCCTGTTCCTGCCTGCCCTCCCCTCTGTAAACAGTTGTCCACTGATCCTACACTGTGTCCTGTTCCCTGCCTGCCTGCCCTCCCCTCTGTAAACAGTTGTCCACTGATCCTACACTGTGTCCTGCTACCTGCCTGCTCTCCCCTCTGTAAACAGTTGTCCACTGATCCTACACTGTGTCCTGCTCCCTGCCTGTCTGCCCTCCCTCTGTAAACAGTTGTCCACTGATCCTACACTGTGTCCTGCTACCTGCCTGCTCTCCCCTCTGTAAACAGTTGTCCACTGATCCTACACTGTGTCCTGCTCCCTGCCTGCCCTCCCCTCTGTAAACAGTTGTCCACTGATCCTACACTGTGTCCTGCTCCTGCCTGCCTGCCCTCCCCTCTGTAAACAGTTGTCCACTGATCCTACACTGTGTCCTGCTCCCTGCCTGCCCTCCCCTCTGTAAACAGTTGTCCACTGATCCTACACTGTGTCCTGCTCCCCTGTCTGCCCTCCCATCTGTAAACAGTTGTCCACTGATCCTACACTGTGTCCTGCTGCCTGCCTGCCCTCCCATCTGTAAACAGTTGTCCACTGATCCTACACTGTGTCCTGCTCCCTGCCTGCCCTCCCCTCTGTAAACAGTTGTCCACTGATCCTACACTGTGTCCTGCTCCCTGCCTGCCTGCCCTCCCTCTGTAAACAGTTGTCCACTGATCCTACACTGTGTCCTGCTCCCTGCCTGTCTGCCCTCCCCTCTGTAAACAGTTGTCCACTGATCCTACACTGTGTCCTGCTCCCTGCCTGCCTGCCCACCCCTCTGTAAACAGTTGTCCACTGATCCTACACTGTGTCCTGCTCCTGCCTGTCTGCCCTCCCCTCTGTAAACAGTTGTCCACTGATCCTACACTGTGTCCTGCTACCTGCCTGTCTGCCCACCCCTCTGTAAACAGTTGTCCACTGATCCCATACTGTGTCCTGCTCCCTGCCTGTCTGCTCTCCCCTCTGTAAACAGTTGTCCACTGATCCTACACTGTGTCCTGCTCCCTGCCTGCCTGCCCTCCCCTCTGTAAACAGTTGTCCACTGATCCTACACTGTGTCCTGCTCCCTGCCTGTCTGCCCTCCCCTGTAAACTGTTGTCCACTGATCCTACACTGTGTCCTGCTCCCTGCCTGCCATCCCCTCTGTAAACAGTTGTCCACTGATCCTACACTGTGTCCTGCTCCCTGCCTGCCCTCCCCTCTGTAAACAGTTGTCCACTGATCCTACACTGTGTCCTGCTCCCTGCCAGCCTGCCCTCCCTCTGTAAACAGTTGTCCACTGATCCTACACTGTGTCCTGCTCCCTGCCTGTCTGCCCTCCCCTCTGTAAACAGTTGTCCACTGATCCTACACTGTGTCCTGCTCCCTGCCTGCCCTCCCCTCTGTAAACAGTTGTCCACTGATCCTACACTGTGCCCTGCTCCCTGCCTGTCTGCCCTCCCGTCTGTAAACAGTTGTCCACTGATCCTATACTGTGTCCTGCTCCCTGCCTGCCTGCCCTCCCTCTGTAAACAGTTGTCCACTGATCCTATACTGTGTCCTGCTCCTGCCTGTCTGCCCTCCCGTCTGTAAACAGTTGTCCACTGATCCTATACTGTGTCCTGCTCCCTGCCTGCCTGCCCTCCCCTCTGTAAACAGTTGTCCACTGATCCTACACTGTGTCCTGCTCCCTGCCTGTCTGCCCTCCCGTCTGTAAACAGTTGTCCACTGATCCTACACTGTGTCCTGCTCCCTGCCTGTCTGCCCTCCCCTCTGTAAACTGTTGTCCACTGATCCTACACTGTGTCCTGCTCCCTGCCTGCCATCCCCCCCTCTGTAAACAGTTGTCCACTGATCCTACACTGTGTCCTGCTCCCTGCCTGCCCTCCCCTCTGTAAACAGTTGTCCACTGATCCTACACTGTGTCCTGCTCCCTGCCTGTCTGCCCTCCCCTCTGTAAACAGTTGTCCACTGATCCTACACTGTGTCCTGCTCCCTGCCTGTCTGCCCTCCCCTCTGTAAACAGTTGTCCACTGATCCTATACTGTGTCCTGCTCCCTGCCTGTCTGCCCTCCCGTCTGTAAACAGTTGTCCACTGATCCTATACTGTGTCCTGCTCCCTGCCTGCCTGCCCTCCCTCTGTAAACAGTTGTCCACTGATCCTATACTGTGTCCTGCTCCCTGCCTGTCTGCCCTCCCCTCTGTAAACAGTTGTCCACTGATCCTATACTGTGTCCTGCTCCCTGCCTGTCTGCCCTCCCTCTGTAAACAGTTGTCCACTGATCCTATACTGTGTCCTGCTCCCTGCCTGTCTGCCCTCCCCTCTGTAAACTGTTGTCCACTGATCCTACACTGTGTCCTGCTCCCTGCCTGCCCTCCCCTCTGTAAACAGTTGTCCACTGATCCTACACTGTGTCCTGTTCCCTGCCTGCCCTCCCTCTGTAAACAGTTGTCCACTGATCCTACACTGTGTCCTGCTCCCTGCCTGCCCTCCCTCTGTAAACAGTTGTCCACTGATCCTACACTGTGTCCTGCTCCCTGCCTGCTGCCCTCCTCTGTAAACAGTTGTCCACTGATCCTACACTGTGTCCTGCTCCCTGCCTGCCCTCCCCTCTGTAAACAGTTGTCCACTGATCCTACACTGTGCCCTGCTCCCTGCCTGCCCTCCCCTCTGTAAACAGTTGTCCACTGATCCTACACTGTGTCCTGCTCCCTGCCTGCTCCCCTCTGTAAACAGTTGTCCACTGATCCTACACTGTGTCCTGCTCCCTGCCTGTCTGCCCTCCCCTCTGTAAACAGTTGTCCACTGATCCTACACTGTGTCCTGCTACCTGCCTGCTCTCCCTCCCCTCTGTAAACAGTTGTCCACTGATCCTACACTGTGTCCTGTTCCCTGCCTGCCCTCCCCCTCTGTAAACAGTTGTCCACTGATCCTACACTGTGTCCTGCTCCTGCCTGCTCCCTCCCTCTGTAAACAGTTGTCCACTGATCCTACACTGTGTCCTGCTCCCTGCCTGCTCTCCCCTCTGTAAACAGTTGTCCACTGATCCTACACTGTGTCCTGCTCCCTGCCTGTCTGCCCTCCCATCTGTAAACAGTTGTCCCCTGATCCTACACTGTGTCCTGCTCCCTGCCTGTCTGCCCTCCCCTCTGTAAACTGTTGTCCACTGATCCTACACTGTGTCCTGCTCCCTGCCTGTCCTCCCTCTGTTGGCTCTCAGAAAGGAGTCAAATCAAATCTAGGAGCTGTCTCGCTTTGGTGAAAGGCCACTGTAGCATTAGCCTGGAATAAGACAGAGCAATTGGACTGTAATTCCTTTCCAGCTATTAGTCCGTCACAGCTTGCTGTTCGCCTTGTTTCTCGTCCCAACCCCAACCCCAACCCCAACCCCAACCCCAACCCCAACCCCCCCAAACCCACCCCAAACCCAAACCCAAACCCAACCGCCTTTAATTCATTCATTCATTCAAAAACAAAGCTGAATCACATCTTGATCTGGGTGCCTGAAATTGGATAAAGCAATAATCCCTCCCTTTCGCTTGACAAATAAAGAATACAGCGTTACGGAGAAAATAGATGTGCTCTCATTTGGCGTAATCATTTGTGGGGTTTTCATGTTTTATTAATACTCAGAGGAACCTCTATGGATCTCGTATATCACTGGCACAATGAGACGATTCAGTTGTGCTGTATTGATTTAGTTTGACTGTGCCCCACTCCACCTCTCCACCCTACCCCTCTGCACCTCCCTCCCCACCCAGTATACTTCCGTCTGGGCTTCGCCTTCAGACCGGCTCTTAGTCAAAGCTTAGCAGCTCCCGGTACACAACTCAGTTCCCAGCATTCTATATCTCCATTATCAGACGTATTAGTTGAGTCATTGTTTTGCTCTCATTAAGGAGAGATCCATCGTCTCGGACACCTCAGAATTATCATGGCTGCTTCTGGCATATCAGCAACACGGTACATAACACAGTCTGACCACATCCTGCTGTGTGTGTCTGTGTGTGTCTGTGTGTGTGTCTGTGTGTGTGTCTGTGTGTGTGTCTGTGTGTGTGTCTGTGTGTGTGTCTGTGTGCGTGTCTGTGTGCGTGTCTGTGTGCGTGTCTGTGTGTGTGTCTGTGTGTGTGTCTGTGTGCGCCACATTGACCTTGAGTTAGCTGACATGCAGGCCCCTCTAGAAACCTGCTGACATGCTTCATGCATGCAGACGTTTATACCCCCCCCCACACACACACACACACACACACACACACACACACACCACACACACCCACCCACCCACCCACCCACCCACCCACCCACACACACACACACACACACACACACACACACACACACACACACACACACACACACACACACACACACACACACACACACACACACACACACACACACACACACACACACACACACTCTCCCATAGCAAGACAGGAGACGGTGAGGCAGGGCAGGTTTAAGATGCGAGGCAGGTCCTTGTGTGTGTATCGATCCTGTGAGGGCTCTTCGGCTCTCAGGCCCTTCCCTTCTTCAACAGTGGAGGCCATTCATCATAGAGGCCATGACTGGGAGCTGAGCCCCCTGTCTCTGTCAGGGTAAAACAGACCTGGGAAGGTTGTCTCACAGCAGCCTGCTGCTGGATGGATGAATCCCTATCACCCTGACTCATGACATGGACTGGCCCACTCCCTCATCTGAGAACACGCTATCATGGTAAAGTCTATTTCTGTTATTCGTGCATGAGGTGGGTGTACTTTAGCCTAATTATATATATAATATATTATATTAGTTTGTCTCTAACGTGATTATGCTTGTGATTTCTCTCACAGTGTCAGTTCCTTCATCCCAACCTGCCACCCCTTATTCCTCCCCCACACTCTCACAGAGACACTTTGATTGATAGCGTCAGGAGCCATGGGGAAACATTTGTCCCTCCTGTACATTGATGGCCCGGGGTTGGCGGTCATGAGGACGGTGCAGAGCCAGAGGCAGTGTGGAGCGTGGAGCGTGGAGCGTGGCCCGGCATCAGATGTGTTCTAAATAACTTTGACAGAGGAGTTTTATTGTCTCTCAGTGCTGCAGCTAATCTGATGAGAGGGGATGCCACGCTGCGGCAGAAACACAAGACACAGACAGAGAGAGAGGCAGACACTCAGCTGGTGGGAAATCTGCCCTCTGAATCTCTCCCCCACTCTCCCTCTCTCTCACCTCTCTTCAGTCTTGCTTCTTTTCCTGCCTCTCCCACTCCATCCTCTTTCCCTCTTTACAGATGATTTGGGAAGTCACAGATTTTCCCTTCCATTTATCAAATTGCTCATGTATTTTCTCCCTCCCTGCTCTCTCTCTCCCCATAAGTCTTTGTGGATGCATCCTCTCAGCAGACACTCAGAGTCAAATCCCATCCAGAGAGTGAAGCTCAGTGGGAGAGTACTCAAAATTCATAGCAGGGTAATCCTCTCTCCTCATGGCATTACTGGCCCCTGCGTTCCCTGCCGCTCGCCCTTAATCCGCACCCGTGCCCTCGTATTTACCTCCAAAAGCCATGCACAGCCAGGCAGCCGCATCACAACTAAGGACAGGCTCTGAGGTTGTAGTGGCTGTAGTGTTGTCATTGTGCTTCTCTGCTTGGTGAGGGCAGATAGGGAGATTTAAAGGACCTTGAGTCTCCGTCTCTGTTTGCATGACAGACTGTTTCAGGGCCTGTGTTGGAGGGCAAAGGGAGAATTATGGTTTTACATTAAACGGGATGACAGAGGCTGTCTGAATGACAAAGGGTGACACACTCAATTTTATCTGTGTGTGTGTGTGTGTGTGTGTGTGTGTGTGTGTGTGTGTGTGTGTGTGTGTGTGTGTGTGTGTGTGTGTGTGTGTGTGTGTGTGTGTGTGTGTGTGTGTGTGTGTGTGTGTGTGTGTGTGTGTGTGTGTGTGTGTGTGTGTGTGTGTGTGTGTGTGTGTGTGTGTGTGTGTGTGTATTTCAAGTTTTAGGGTGTGTGTGTACAAACTATTTCACTTTTAGTATACAAAACATTATACAAAACTTTCCATGATATAGACTAGGAATCCAGGTGAAAGCTATGATCCCTTATTGATGTCACTTGTTAAATGCACTTCAATCAGTGTAGATGAAGGGGAGGAGACAGGTCAAGAAGGATTTTTTGTGATATCCCTGACACATTTTTAAAATGTCTATACTGTGTATATGTGTTCTATTACATGACAAATATAACCTACCTACCTACCTACCTACCTACCTACCTACCTACCTACCTACCTACCTACCTACCTACCTACCTACCTACCTACCTACCTGCTTACCTATATATATCTCTCTCTAACCCACACACCTCTGAGACTATTGAAGACAGTTGAGTTCATATCTCCCTAAAGTGATTGATTACTAATTGGTACATTTGGTATACTGGTAGATAGTGTATGCATTGCCCTGTCGGTTTTAACAGATCACAACCCCCTCCTCGTCTCATCCACTTTGCTCTCCTTCAAACCTGCGACCGCTGACAGACTTCCAGGTGTGCCCTCACCCAGGAGACAGGCCCAGTGTCACCGGCACAGAATGACTTGTCAGAGAGTACGTGTAGACTCCTGATAACGTTTGGTGATATTTGCTGGCTGACTTTCCTGTCCTCTCGATTCCCAGGACTGTCTTCACACTGACTGTATAAGTGACCTGGTGTCTGTGGGAGACACACTGGAAGGAGATCAGAATATGAAATGATCATATTATTAAAGTTGTACCTTTGACATTGTCCTCTGGCAGCGCTTCTGGGGCAGCTAGTTGTTCTATCATAGATTGAAATGCATTCAGCTACCATTTACAGTAGTTAAACACCCGAAACTATCCCCAGAAATCAGGTGGGAAAGACATTGGCTCACCTGTGTTCAAATACATTGGCCATGTCTTCACTACTGTTTAACATGATCAAATAACAAGTGCAGTCAGTTTACAGTATATGCACATGTCTTATCTAGCTATTGGTGTAGCAAACAACAAGGTGCATCCAGCTCCCATGCTTTCTCAACTAAGACAAAATAGAGGTCCAATCAGTCATGCATTCATGGATTTGAACTTAAAAGGCAATACTGACTTTTAATGCAACAGAAGACACATTACTACATACACAGGTGTAATTTCAATGGGTGCAATAATTGGGCTATGTACAATATTTTATTTTGTTTTTTGTTTATATACAGTATATCATTGTTTTATAGGTATATTATATGTTCTGTCCAATAGAAATGTGTTTCTATTGGCAATGTTTTGACCTCTGTGTTGAACCATGTCTCTATGTCCTGATGTCTCTGTCCTTATGTCTCTATGTCCTGATGTCTCTGTCCTTATGTCTCTATGTCCTGATGTCTCTGTCCTGATGTCTCTATGTCCTGATGTCTCTGTCCTGATGTCTCTATGTCCTGATGTCTCTGTCCTGATGTCTCTATGTCCTGATGTCTCTATGTCCTGATGTCTCTGTCCTGATGTCTCTGTCCTGATGTCTCTGTCCTGATGTCTCTGTCCTGATGTCTCTGTCCTGATGTCTATGTCCTGATATATATGTCCTGATGTCTCTATGTCCTGATGTCTCTGTCCTGATGTCTCTATGTCCTGATGTCTCTGTCCTGATGTCTCTGTCCTGATGTATATGTCCTGATGTCTCTATGTCCTGATGTCTCTGTCCTGATGTCTCTGTCCTGATGTATATGTCCTGATGCCTCTATGTCCTGATGTCTCTGTCCTGATGTCTCTATGTCCTGATGTATATGTCCTGATGTATATGTCCTGATGTCTCTGTCCTGATGTCTCTATGTCCTGATGTCTCTGTCCTGATGTATATGTCCTGATGTATATGTCCTGATGTCTCTATGTCCTGATGTCTCTGTCCTGATGTATATGTCCTGATGTATATGTCCTGATGTCTCTGTCCTGATGTATATGTCCTGATGTATATGTCCTGATGTCTCTGTCCTGATGTATATGTCCTGATGTATATGTCCTGATGTATATGTCCTGATGTATATGTCCTGATGTCTCTGTCCTGATGTATATGTCCTGATGTCTCTATGTCCTGATGTATATGTCCTGATGTCTCTGTCCTGATGTATATGTCCTGATGTCTCTGTCCTGATGTCTCTATGTCCTGATGTATATGTCCTGATGTCTCTGTCCTGATGTATATGTCCTGATGTCTCTGTCCTGATGTCTCTGTCCTGATGTATATGTCCTGATGTCTCTGTCCTGATGTCTCTATGTCCTGATGTCTCTGTCCTGATGTATATGTCCTGATGTATATGTCCTGATGTATATGTCCTGATGTATATGTCCTGATGTATATGTCCTGATGTCTCTGTCCTGATGTCTCTATGTCCTGATGTATATGTCCTGATGTATATGTCCTGATGTATATGTCCTGATGTCTCTGTCCTGATGTCTCTATGTCCTGATGTATATGTCCTGATGTCTCTATGTCCTGATGTCTATGTCCTGATGTCTCTATTTCCTGATGTCTCTATGTTCTGATGTCTCTGTCCTGATGTCTCTATTTCCTGATGTCTCTATGTCCTGATGTCTCTGTCCTGATGTATATGTCCTGATGTATATGTCCTGATGTATATGTCCTGATGTCTCTGTCCTGATGTATATGTCCTGATGTCTCTGTCCTGATGTCTCTATGTCCTGATGTATATGTCCTGATGTATATGTCCTGATGTCTCTGTCCTGATGTCTCTATGTCCTGATGTATATGTCCTGATGTCTCTATGTCCTGATGTCTATGTCCTGATGTCTCTATTTCCTGATGTCTCTATGTTCTGATGTCTCTGTCCTGATGTCTCTATTTCCTGATGTCTCTATGTCCTGATGTCTCTGTTTCCTGATGTCTCTATGTCCTGATGTCTCTGTCCTGATGTCTCTATTTCCTGATGTCTCTATGTCCTGATGTCTCTGTCCTGATGTCTCTATTTCCTGATGTCTCTATGTCCTGATGTCTCTATTTCCTGATGTCTCTATGTCCTGATGTCTATGTCCTGATGTCTCTATTTCCTGATGTCTCTATGTCCTGATGTCTCTGTCCTGATGTCTCTATTTCCTGATGTCTCTATGTCCTGATGTCTCTATGTCCTGATGTCTCTATTTCCTGATGTCTCTATGTCCTGATGTCTCTATGTCCTGATGTCTCTGTCCTGATGTCTCTATGTCCTGATGTCTCTGTCCTGATGTATATGTCCTGATGTCTCTATGTCCTGATGTCTCTGTCCTGATGTCTCTGTCCTGATGTCTCTATGTCCTGATGTCTCTATGTCCTGATGTCTCTGTCCTGATGTCTCTGTCCTGATGTCTCTATGTCCTGATGTCTCTGTCCTGATGTCTCTATGTCCTGATGTCTCTGTCCTGATGTCTCTATGTCCTGATGTCTCTATGTCCTGATGTCTCTGTCCTGATGTCTGTTCTTTTTTACTGTATGATGTATTCATATTTTTCTGTTTTTTTGTATAATGTCTTCATGTCCAGATGTTCACCTACTCTACCATTCAAAATTTAGGCTCACTTAGAATTTTCTTAGTTTTTTTAAAGAAAAGCACATTTTTGTCTGGTAAAATAACAACAAATTGACCAGAAACACAGTGTAGAAATGATTAAGTTTGTAAATGACTATTTTAGCTGGAAATGGCAGATTTTTTAAATGGAATATCTACATAGGCGTACAGAGGCCCATTATCAGCAACCATCACTCCTGTGATGTATTATTATTATATTATGTTGTCCAATGTCTAGATGTGTATAATGCCTCCATGTCTAGATGTGTATAATGTCTCCATGTCTAGATGTGTATAATGTCTCCATGTCTAGATGTGTATAATGTCTCCATGTCTAGATGTGTATAATGTCTCCATGTCTAGATGTGTATAATGTCTCCATGTCTAGATGTGTATAATGTCTCCATGTCTAGATGTGTATAATGTCTCCATGTCTAGATGTGTATAATGTCTCCATGTCTAGATGTGTATAATGTCTCCATGTCTAGATGTGTATAATGTCTCCATGTCTAGATGTGTATAATGTCTCCATGTCTAGATGTGTATAATGTCTCCATGTCTAGATGTGTATAATCCCATGTCTAGATGTGTATAATGTCTCCATGTCTAGATGTTGTATGTCTAGATGTTGTCCATGTCTAGATGTGTATAATGTCTCCATGTCTAGATGTTGTCAATGTCTAGATGTGTATAATGTCTCCATGATAATGTCTGTCTAGATGTGTATAATGTATCCATGCCTAGATGTTATAATGTATCCATGTCTAGATGTGTATAATGTCTCCATGTCTAGATGTTAATGTCTCCATGTCTAGATGTTGTCCAATGTCTAGATGTGTATAATGTATCCATGTCTAGATGTTGTCCAATGTCTAGATGTGTATAATGTCTCCATATCTAGATGTTGTCCAATGTCTAGATGTGTATAATGTATCCATATCTAGATGTTGTCCAATGTCTAGATGTCTATAATGTATCCATGTCTAGATGTTGTCCAATGTCTAGATGTTGTCCAATGTCTAGATGTTGTCCAATGTCTAGATGTTGTCCAATGTCTAGATGTTGTCCAATGTCTAGATGTTGTCCAATGTCTAGATGTGTATAATGTATCCATATCTAGATGTTGTCCAATGTCTAGATGTCTATAATGTATCCATGTCTAGATGTTGTCCAATGTCTAGATGTTGTCCAATGTCTAGATGTGTATAATGTCTCCATGTCTAGATGTTGTCCAATGTCTAGATGTTGTCCAATGTCTAGATGTGTATAATGTATCCATGCCTAGATGTTGTCCAATGTCTAGATGTGTATAATGTCTCCATGTCTAGATGTTGTCCAATGTCTAGATGTGTATAATGTCCATGTCTAGATGTTGTCCAATGTCTAGATGTGTATAA
Organism: Oncorhynchus keta; assembly: GCF_023373465.1. Lineage (NCBI taxonomy): Eukaryota > Metazoa > Chordata > Actinopteri > Salmoniformes > Salmonidae > Oncorhynchus > Oncorhynchus keta. The sequence goes on along the minus strand of NC_068449.1, from coordinate 17,110,996 downwards.
TGTCTCCATATCTAGATGTTGTCCAATGTCTAGATGTGTATAATGTATCCATATCTAGATGTTGTCCAATGTCTAGATGTGTATAATGTATCCATGCCTAGATGTTGTCCAATGTCTAGATGTGTATAATGTCTCCATGTCTAGATGTGTATAATGTATCCATGCCTAGATGTGTATAATGTCTCCATGTCTAGATGTTGTCCAATGTCTAGATGTGTATAATGTCTCCATGTCTAGATGTTGTCCAATGTCTAGATGTGTATAATGTCTCCATATCTAGATGTTGTCCAATGTCTAGATGTGTATAATGTATCCATGTCTAGATGTGTATAATGTCTCCATGTCTAGATGTTGTCCAATGTCTAGATGTGTATAATGTCTCCATGTCTAGATGTGTATAATGTCTCCATGTCTAGATGTTGTCCAATGTCTAGATGTGTATAATGTATCCATATCTAGATGTTGTCCAATGTCTAGATGTGTATAATGTATCCATGCCTAGATGTTGTCCAATGTCTAGATGTGTATAATGTCTCCATGTCTAGATGTTGTCCAATGTCTAGATGTGTATAATGTATCCATGTCTAGATGTTGTCCAATGTCTAGATGTGTATAATGTCTCCATATCTAGATGTTGTCCAATGTCTAGATGTGTATAATGTATCCATATCTAGATGTTGTCCAATGTCTAGATGTGTATAATGTATCCATGCCTAGATGTTGTCCAATGTCTAGATGTGTATAATGTCTCCATGTCTAGATGTGTATAATGTATCCATGCCTAGATGTGTATAATGTCTCCATGTCTAGATGTTGTCCAATGTCTAGATGTGTATAATGTCTCCATGTCTAGATGTTGTCCAATGTCTAGATGTGTATAATGTCTCCATATCTAGATGTTGTCCAATGTCTAGATGTGTATAATGTATCCATGCCTAGATGTTGTCCAATGTCTAGATGTGTATAATGTCTCCATATCTAGATGTTGTCCAATGTCTAGATGTGTATAATGTATCCATATCTAGATGTTGTCCAATGTCTAGATGTGTATAATGTCTCCATGTCTAGATGTGTATAATGTATCCATATCTAGATGTTGTCCAATGTCTAGATGTGTATAATGTATCCATATCTAGATGTTGTCCAATGTCTAGATGTGTATAATGTATCCATATCTAGATGTTGTCCAATGTCTAGATGTGTATAATGTATCCATGCCTAGATGTTGTCCAATGTCTAGATGATGTATAATGTCTCCATGTCTAGATGTGTATAATGTATCCATGTCTAGATGTGTATAATGTCTCCATGTCTAGATGTGTATAATGTCTAGATGTGTATAATGTCTCCATGTCTAGATGTTGTCCATGTCTAGATGTGTATAATGTCTCCATATCTAGATGTTGTCCAATGTCTAGATGTGTATAATGTATCCATGCCTAGATGTTGTCCAATGTCTAGATGTGTATAATGTCTCCATGTCTAGATGTGTATAATGTCTCCATGTCTAGATGTTGTCCAATGTCTAGATGTGTATAATGTCTCCATGTCTAGATGTTGTCCAATGTCTAGATGTGTATAATGTCTCCATATCTAGATGTTGTCCAATGTCTAGATGTGTATAATGTATCCATGTCTAGATGTGTATAATGTCTCCATGTCTAGATGTTTATAATGTCTCCATGTCTAGATGTGTATAATGTCTCCATGTCTAGATGTTGTCCAATGTCTAGATGTGTATAATGTCTCCATATCTAGATGTTGTCCAATGTCTAGATGTGTATAATGTATCCATGTCTAGATGTGTATAATGTCTCCATGTCTAGATGTGTATAATGTCTCCATGTCTAGATGTTGTCCAATGTCTAGATGTGTATAATGTCTCCATGTCTAGATGTGTATAATGTATCCATGTCTAGATGTGTATAATGTCTCCATGTCTAGATGTGTATAATGTCTCCATGTCTAGATGTGTATAATGTCTCCATGTCTAGATGTTGTCCAATGTCTAGATGTGTATAATGTCTCCATATCTAGATGTTGTCCAATGTCTAGATGTGTATAATGTATCCATGCCTAGATGTTGTCCAATGTCTAGATGTGTATAATGTCTCCATGTCTAGATGTGTATAATGTCTCCATGTCTAGATGTTGTCCAATGTCTAGATGTGTATAATGTCTCCATGTCTAGATGTTGTCCAATGTCTAGATGTGTATAATGTCTCCATATCTAGATGTTGTCCAATGTCTAGATGTGTATAATGTATCCATGTCTAGATGTGTATAATGTCTCCATGTCTCCATGTGTATAATGTCTCCATGTCTAGATGTGTATAATGTCTCCATGTCTAGATGTTGTCCAATGTCTAGATGTGTATAATGTCTCCATGTCTAGATGTTGTCCAATGTCTAGATGTGTATAATGTCTCCATATCTAGATGTTGTCCAATGTCTAGATGTGTATAATGTATCCATGTCTAGATGTGTATAATGTCTCCATGTGTATGATGTCTCCATGTTTAGATGTGTATAATGTATCCATGTCTAGATGTGTATAATGTCTCCATGTCTCCATGTGTATGATGTCTCCATGTCTAGATGTGTATAATGTCTCCATGTCTAGATGTGTATAATGTCTCCATGTTTAGATGTGTATAATGTCTACATGTCAAGAAGTGTATAATGCCTTCATTTCTCGATGTTGTCCAATAACTAAATGTGTATAATGTCTCCATGCCTAAATGTGTATAATGTCTCCATGTCTAGATGTGTACAATGTCTCCATGTTTAGATGTGTATAATGTCTACATGTCTAGATGTGTATAATGTCTCCATGTCTGGATGTGTATAATGTCTCCATGTCTAGATGTGTATAATGTCTCCATGTCTAGATGTGTATAATGTCTCATGTCTAGATGTGTATAATGTCTCCATGTCTAGATGTGTATAATGTCTCGATGTCTAGATATTGTCCTATGTCTAGATGTGTATAATGTCTCCATGTCTAGATGTGTATAATGTCTCCATGTTTAGATGTGTATAATGTCTACATGTCAAGAAGTGTATAATGCCTTCATTTCTCGATGTTGTCCAATAACTAAATGTGTATAATGTCTCCATGCCTAGATGTGTATAATGTCTCCATGTTTAGATGTGTATAATGTCTACATGTCGAGATGTGTATAATGTCTTTATGTCTAGATGTGTATAATGTCCCCATGTCTGGATGTGTATAATGCCTCCATGTCTAGATGTGTATAATGTCCCCATGTCTTGATGTGTATAATGTCCCCATGTCTTGATGTGTATAATGTCTCGATGTCTAGATATTGTCCTATGTCTAGATGTGTATAATGTCTCCATGTCTGGATGTGTATAGTTTCTCCATGTCTAGATTTGTATATTGTCTCTATGTCTAGATGTGTATAATGTCTCCATGTTTAGATGTGTATAATGTCTACATGTCAAGAAGTGTATAATGCCTTCATTTCTCGATGTTGTCCAATAACTAAATGTGTATAATATCTCCATGCCTAAATGTGTATAATGTCTCTATGCCTAGATGTGTATAATGTCTCCATGTCTAGATGTGTATAATGCCTCCATGTCTAGATGTGTATAATGTCTCCATGTTTAGATGTGTATAATGTCTCCATGTTTAGATGTGTATAATGTCTCCATGTCTAGATGTGTATAATGTATCCATGCCTAGATGTGGTCCAATGTCTAGATGTGTATAATGTCTCCATGTCTGGATGTGTATAATGTCTCCATGTCTCTATGTGTATAATGTCTCTATGTGTATGATGTCTACATGTCAAGAAGTGTATAATGCTTTCATGTCTAGATGTGTATAATGTCTTGATGTCTAGATATTGTCCTGTGTCTAGATGAGTATAATGTCTCCATGTCTAGATTTGTATAATGTCTCCATCTCTGGATGTGTATAATGTCTCCATGCCCAGATGTGTATAATGTCTCCATGTTTAGATGTGTATAATGTCTTCATGTCAAGATGTTGTCCAATGTCTAGATGTGTATAATGCCACCATATCTAGATGTGTATAATTCCTCCATGTCTCGTTGTGTATAATGTCTCCAAGTCTAGATGTGTATAATGTCTCCATGTCTAGATGTGTATAATGTCTCCATGTCTAGATGTGTATATTGTTTCCATGTCTCGATGTGTATAATGTCTCCATCTCTAGATGTGTATAATGTCTTTATGTCTAGATGTGTATAATGCCTCCATGTATAGATGTGTATAATGTTTCCATGTCTAGATGTGTATAATGTCTCCATCTCTAGATGTGTATAATGTCTTTATGTCTAGATGTGTATAATGCCTCCATGTCTAGATGTGTATAATGTTTCCATGTCTAGATGTGTATAATGTCTCCATCTCTAGATGTGTATAATGTCTTTATGTCTAGATGTGTATAATATCTCCATCTCTAGATGTGTATAATGTCTCCATGTCGAGATGTGTATAATATCTCCATGTCTAGATGTGTATAATGTCTCCATGTCTAGATGTGTATAATGTCTCCATGTCTAGATGTGTATAATGTATCCATGCCTAGATGTGTATAATGTCTCCATGTCTAGATGTGTATAATGTCTCCATGTCGAGATGTGTATAATGTCTCCATGTCTAGATGTGTATAATTTCTCCATGTTTAGATGTTTATAATGTCTCCATGTTTAGATGTGTATAATGTCTCCATGTCTAGATATGTTTAATGTCTACATGTCTAGATGTGTATAATGTCTCCATGTCTAGATGTGTATAATGTCTCCATGTCTAGATGTGTACAATGTCTACATGTCAAGAAGTGGATAATGCCTTCATGTCTAGATGTGTATAATGTCTCCATGTCTAGATGTGTATAATGTCTCCATGTCTAGATGTGTATAATGTCTCCATGTCTAGATGTGTATAATGTCTCCATGTCTAGATGTGTATAATGTCTCCATGTTTAGATGTGTATAATGTCTCCATGTCTAGATGTGTATAATGTCTCCATGTCTAGATGTGTATAATGTATCCATGTCTAGATGTGTATAATGTCTCCATGTCTCCATGTGTATGATGTCTCCATGTTTAGATGTGTATAATGTCTCCATGTCTAGATATGTTTAATGTCTACATGTCAAGAAGTGGATAATGCCTTCATGTCTAGATGTGTATAATGTCTCCATCTCTAGATGTGTATAATGTCTCCATGTCGAGATGTGTATAATTTCTCCATGTTTAGATGTTTATAATGTCTCCATGTTTAGATGTGTATAATGTCTCCATGTCTAGATGTGTATAATGTATCCATGTCTAGATGTGTATAATGTCTCCATGTCTCCATGTGTATGATGTCTCCATGTTTAGATGTGTATAATGTCTACATGTCAAGAAGTGTATAATGTCTTCATGTCTCGATGTGTATAATGTCTCCAAATGTGTATAATGTCTCCATGTGTGTGTATAATGTCTCCATGTCTAGATGTGTACAATGTCTCCATGTTTAGATGTGTATAATGTCTACATGCCCAGATGTGTATAATGTCTCCATCTCTGGATGTGTATAATGTCTCCATGCCCAGATGTGTATATTGTCTCCATGTCTAGATGTGTATAATGTCTCCATGTTTAGATGTGTATATTGTCTCCATGTCTAGATGTGTATAATGTCTTCATGTCAAGAAGTGTATAATGCCTTCATGTCTAGATGTGTATAATGTCTCCAAGTCTAGATGTGTATAATGTCTCCAAGTCTAGATGTGTATAATGTTTCCATGTCTAGATGTGTATAATGTCTCCATGTCTAGATGTTGTCCAATGTCTAGATGTGTATAATGCCACCATATCTAGATGTGTATAATTCCTCCATGTCTCGTTGTGTATAATGTCTCCAAGTCTAGATGTGTATAATGTCTCCAAGTCTAGATGTGTATAATGCCTTTCTGTCTCGATGTTGTCCAATGTCTAGATGTGTATAATGTCTCCATGTCTAGATGTGTATAATGTCTCCATGTCTAGATGTGTATAATGTTTCCATGTCTAGATGTGTATAATGTCTTCATGTCAAGATGTGTATAATTCCTCCATGTCTCGTTGTGTATAATGTCTCCAAGTCTAGATGTGTATAATGTTTCCATGTCTAGATGTGTATAATGCCTTTCTGTCTCGATGTTGTCCAATGTCTAGATGTGTATAATGTCTCCATGTCTAGATGTGTATAATGTCTCCATGTCTAGATGTGTATAATGTTTCCATGTCTAGATGTGTATAATGTCTCCATGTCTAGATGTGTATAATGTTTCCATGTCTAGATGTGTATAATGCCTTTCTGTCTCGATGTTGTCCAATGTCTAGATGTGTATAATGCCTTCATGTCTAGATGTGTATAATTCCTCCATGTCTCGTTGTGTATAATGTCTCCAAGTCTAGATGTGTATAATGTTTCCATGTCTAGATGTGTATAATGCCTTTCTGTCTCGATGTTGTCCAATGTCTAGATGTGTATAATGTCTCCATGTCTAGATGTGTATAATGTCTCCATGTCTAGATGTGTATAATGTTTCCATGTCTAGATGTGTATAATGTCTCCATCTCTAGATGTGTATAATGTCTTTATGTCTAGATGTGTATAATGTCTCCATCTCTAGATGTGTATAATGTCTTTATGTCTAGATGTGTATAATGTCTCCATGTCTAGATGTGTATAATGTCTCCATCTCTGGATGTGTATAATGTCTCCATGTCCAGATGTGTATAATGTCTCCATGTCTAGATGTGTATAATGTCTCCATGTCTAGATGTGTATAATGTCTCCATGTCCAAATGTGTATAATGTCTCCATGTCAAGAAGTGTATAATGCCTTCATGTCTAGATGTTGTCCAATAACTAAATGTTTATATTGTCTCCATGCCTAAATGTGTATAATGTCTCCATGCCTAGATGTGTATAATGTCTCCATGTCTAGATGTGTATAATGCCTCCATGTCAAGATGTGTATAATGTCTCCATGTCTAGATGTGTATAATGTCTACATGTCTAGATGTGTATAATGTCTCCATGCCTAGATGTGTATAATGTCTCCATGTCTAGATGTGTATAATGCCTCCATGTCAAGATGTGTATAATGTCCCCATGTCTTGATGTGTATAATGCTTTCATGTCTAGATGTGCATAATGTCTCCATGCCTAAATGTGTATAATGTCTACATGTCTAGATGTGTATAATGTCTCCATGCCTAAATGTGTATAATGTCTCCATGCCTAGATGTGTATAATGTCTCCATGTCTAGATGTGTATAATGCCTCCATGTCAAGATGTGTTTAATGTCTCCATGTCTAGATGTGTATAATGCCTCCATGTCTAGATGTGTATAATGTCCCCATGTCTTGATGTGTATAATGCTTTCATGTCTAGATGTGTATAATGTCTCGATGTCTAGATATTGTCCTATGTCTAGATGTGTATAATGTCTCCATGTCTAGATGTGTATAATGTCTCCATGTTTAGATGTGTATAATGTCTACATGTCAAGAAGTGTATAATGCCTTCATTTCTCGATGTTGTCCAATGTCTAGATGTGTATAATGTCTCCATGTCTAGATGTGTATAATGTCTCCATGTCTAGATGTGTATAATGTTTCCATGTCTAGATGTGTATAATGTCTCCATGTCTAGATGTGTATAATGTCTCCATGTCTCCATGTGTATGATGTCTCCATGTTTAGATGTGTATAATGTCTACATGTCAAGAAGTGTATAATGCCTTCATTTCTCGATGTTGTCCAATAACTAAATGTGTATAATGTCTCCATGCCTAAATGTGTATAATGTCTCCATGTCTAGATGTTGTCCAATGTCTAGATGTGTATAATGTCTCCATGTCTAGATATGTATAATGCCTCCATGTCTATATGTGTATAATGTCTCCATGTCTCCATGTGTATAATGTCTCCATGTCTAGATATGTTTAATGTCTACATGTCAAAAAGTGTATAATGTCTCCATGTCTAGATGTGTATAGTGTCTCCATGTCTAGATGTGTATAATGCCTTCATGTCTAGATGTGTATAATGTCTCCATGTCTAGATGTGTATAATGTCTCCATGTCTAGATGTGTATAGTGTCTCCATGTCTAGATGTGTATAATGTCTCCATGTCTAGATGTGTATAATGTCTCCATGTCTAGATGTGTATAATGTCTCCATGTCTAGATGTGTATAATGTCTCCATGTCTGGATGTGTATAATGTCTCCATGTCTAGATGTGTATAATGCCTTCATGTCTAGATGTGTATAATGCTTTCATGCCTAAATGTGTATAATGTCTCCATGTCTAGATGTTGTCCAATGTCTAGATGTGTATAATGTATCCATGCCTAGATGTGTATAATGTCTCCATGTCTGGATGTGTATAATGTCTCCATGTCTCCATGTGTATGATGTCTCTATGTTTAGATGTGTATGTCTCCATGTCTCCATGTGTATGATGTCTCCATGTCTAGATGTGTATAATGTCTCCATGTTTAGATGTGTATAATGTCTCCATGTTTAGATGTGTATAATTCCTCCATGACTAGATGTGTATATTGTCTCCATGTCTAGATGTGTATATTGTCTCCGTGTCTCGATGTGTATAATGTCTTGATGTCTAAATGTGTATAATGTTTCCATGTCTAGAAGTGTATAATGTCTCCATGTATGTAGGTCTGTAGTAACAGCTTCGTTCTGCTCTATACTATTTGAATGGATTGTTTTTCTAGTTCCAGTGATGTCCTATCAATAACTGCATTTACACAGGTAGCCCAATTCAGATCTTTTTTCCACTTTCCATTCCAGTGCTGTGTGGTTGTGGTTTGGCTATAGTTCTGTTGTAATAGCTTGTATTCCAGTGCTGTGTGGTTGTGTCTTGGCAATGGTTCTGTTGTAATGGCTTGTATTCCAGTGCTGTGTGGTTGTGTCTTGGCTATAGTTCTGTTGTAATAGCTTGTATTCCAGTGCTGTGTGGTTGTGTCTTGGCTATAGTTCTGTTGTAATAGCTTGTATTCCAGTGCTGTGTGGTTGTGTCTTGGCAATGGTTCTGTTGTAATGGCTTGTATTCCAGTGCTGTCTCTCTCTCCTGGGTGTTCATATTGCTTCTCTGTTCTGATGGACTGGATGGACACAGGGGAGTCGCCTTTCCTTTCACAGCCACACTGTGCAATTTAAACCTGCCTCGGGCATGTAGATATTATTCCCCAGCGATACGGACCAAAATGGATGAAAATTGTTTTAAAGGGATTATTATTAACATTCTCCTTTGGATGCCATTTTGTCATATCACCACAAATACTCTTCACTATTATTTTTTCAATTTTTTATACATATATTCATACTTTCCTGTTGTGGTGGGGGTTGATGTATGGTTGTGTCTGCATGAGCAAATATGAATTATTATACTGATCATTAGTAACTGTGCTATCACTTTTATTTAACTTTCTAACTTAATGTTAAATCATTATGCCAGTTTGGTCTACAAATGCCCAGAGTTATATATTATGTAGCAATGATGACCATTTAATAGTTTAGGTCATTTTTCCTCTCTACTGTTACTTCATCACTGCATATAGCAACACATCATCCTCATGTCAGAAAATGGAATGAGATTCCCTCCATACTGCTCTATTTCACACCTCTGGATAGATTCCGAGACGTCTTTGCTCAAGGCCTGCTTGGGAAAGGTTAATATCACCCTTGTTCCTGTGGCAGGGAAATCCGCTATTTACATGGGAAGTAATAGAATTGACATTTTCCAGTTCATTATGCATCCCCTGACCTTCAGGATGTATGACTGAGATCGCTGTGCTGCGTGTGTACTCACACCTCCCTCTAATGGGAAATGTTTGACCTTGTCAGAGATGCAGGGTGGTCAGGAAGGAAGGAGGGTGAACTCCCCTCTAGAGAGACGAAGCACAGAGGATGTAGTGAATGAGAAGATAACACATCAATAACACCTACAACACCCTGTTTAAGAGACGTCACATGGCAAAGACTTGCCATGATGTCATTTGTGGGGTTAAGTGAGTTTGATGGCAAAGTATAACGCTGTCAAACCACACTTTGGACATTTGTAGCTTTCTAATAAGTAAAGTATTTGATTTGTTTGAGTATTGATAAGGATTGTTGTAATTCTCTGGTGTTGAAGTGTTTGTATGTTTGTGTACAGACAGACCCAGGAAGATTATAACGGTTGGACCAGTAGTATCTTCATAAATTAAATTGAACCAAGTCTTTAACTGAGTTTTCCTATTGTATTTGGTTGTATGTTGAAATACCAAGGCTCTCACTTTTGGATTCAGTGTTAAATCCATCTCTCTCTGTCTCCAAACTTAATGAAAAAGAATCATATTGGAGTTTTTCACGGATTAGGGCATTTTGAATATGACTTGTAATCTCTCCCATTTGTCTGAAACACAATGAAATCCACTGGCCGCTCTGTAGAGATAATCTCATTACTTGGTCGTCTTTTGTTTTCAGCTCCCTGCCTTTTATTCTTTATTAAAACATTTTGGTCCATTAAACATGCTAATTTGTAACTGTGCGTAATTGGGGTCCTGCTTTTAAAAAACCTTTCCCCATTTGTCAGAAGATTAGGAATTTTATTAATCCTGTGGATTATAGCTTGGTAGAGTTCAGTTCAATGAAATGGATTTGGTTCCCTTTATTTCAAAGGCTATTCAAGATTATTAATGTAAAAAGAGCATTTATCATACCCAAAAGCCTTTGTCATACTAAACGATATGGTGTACCATTTAAACTTAATTTCCACTTTGGTTAAAATATTTGAGTTCAGTTATGGTTTAGGTGATTTGCAGGTTGGCATTCTCAAACCAATCAGCTCTCAGAGGGATCACATCAATACTATAGCATGTGATGTTTGTCCAAAACATCTATACATGTGTGAGACTAGGTAGACTAGAAGATGTGGTTTCATCAATAGCTAGTCCAGAATGGAGTGACAAGGTCCTATGGATGTATGAACTGGTTGAAAAACAGGTATAACACGAAGGTCATCATTGGGTACTTTAATGGGACTTAGAGGTTAGAAGATCAGAGATAAGTGTGACTGTGAGATGATAGCTCATTCTCAAAAGAAAATGAAAAAATGAATGATGAAAAAACTGTTTCTGGTGAGGACTTTGACTTGCCTAGTTAAATAAAGGTTAAATAAAAGGTTAAATGTAATAAAATAGAAGGATGATCAAAGCGTCTGTCGGGTTGCGTTGTTCAGATGTCTGTCTCCTTCACGCTGTTGCTTAACAAATTATCATATGGATCAGGGAAATCTCTGTTCAGATATTGAGTAACTTTTGATTTGATGTCAAAACATATTGTGGAGTTATGCCTCTCTTCGTGGTTGTCACTAGAGGCGGGGAGCAAGCAATTTCCCTATTCCAGACTGCTTTCATATCTTGGGAGACATAAGTGCCAGTGTGGTACAAAGAGGCTCCTTTTTAATTGTTTGGACAGATCACTCAGGGGAGAAGTCTTTGATTATGTTTGTTGACAGAATAGGCACAGGCTTGTTGAGTGACTCTAGTGTCTGCATGTCTGCCTGCTCCTCTGCTATCATTGATTGTGATAGATTGATTATTTCAGTCCTCCTCATCATGGCTAAAGTGCAGCCATAGCCCGAAGCCCTGACACACTGGTGTTTAGGGGCCTTCTCTTAGAATCTTTTACATTAAGGAAATTTAAATATCATGTTCTAAGCATGAACCAACTGAACTTATTTAGCCTATACTCAATATCCATGTACCTAATTATCAATCTCATTTTAGATTAAATGACTGACAGTAAACTGATTATATGAGCAAAGGTATGAGAGCTAAAGACAAAGACTTGTGAGCAAACTGTGGTGTGTATGTTCTCACCTGTTGTGAGAGCAGAATCATTAGTATTCTACAGCTGAGTCTGAGTCTTGTTTCTTTGCTCTCTCGTCTCAGCAGCACTGGGGAATGATTAGGGTGACGGGCGATAGGCGATGACACAAGAAAGCAACAACCCCGCCTCCCTCCTCCACCCCCCACCCCTCCTTCCCTTCAACACAACAGCCCTCAAATTACCCACTTTGCTCTCAATATTATCAGACCAATCGACCCTGTCGTAATTACAGTATCTGTGTCGCCTACCCACCATTAGCCTAACAAAAGTCTCAGAATCAGCCTACTTTCTGCAAATAACATGGAGCACACTTGACTTTTATGGAGAGATAGTCGCTCACATCTGATGCCATTAGCAAACTAAAAGCCTGGCTCATGCCTGGCTGTGGCTGGCAAAATCTTTGATGCTACCCTCGTATAAAAAAGGGTTGCAAAAGGGTTCTTCGGCTGTCCCCATAGGATAACCCTATTTGGTTCAATATAGAACCCTTATAGAACCAGCTGTCAGAGCAGCTCACAGATCACTGCACCTGTACATAGCCCATCTGTAAATAGCCCATCTGTAAATAGCCCATCCAACTACCTCATCCCCATACTGTTATTTCTTTTTTTGCTCCTTTGCACCCCAGTATCTCTACTTGCACATTCATCTTCTGCACATCTATCACTCCACATCTAGCACTCTATCACTAATTGCTATATTGTAATTATTTCGCCACTATGGCCTACTTATTGCCTTACCTCCCTTACCTCATCTGCACACTGTACATATACTTTGTTTCTATTGTGTTATTGACTGTGTGTTTGTTTATTCCATGTGTAACTCTGTGTTGTTGTTTATGTCGCACTGCTTTGCTTTATCTTGGCCAGGTCACAGTTGTAAATGAGAACTTGTTCTCAACTAGCCTACCTGGATAAATAAAGGTGAAATAAATAAACACTTAAAAATTATGGGTTTCATGTAGAACCCTCTGTGGAAAGGGTCCTACCTGGAACCAAAAAGGGTTCTTCAAAGGGTTCTCCTATGGGGACAGACGAATAACCATTTTAGGTTCTAGGTAGCACCATTTTTTCTAAGAGTGTACAGTGAGAGAGGTAGACAATGTAATTCAAAATCTTCTCTGGCTGTGCTGCTGTGTACACACAGAGGCATCAGTATAGTAGTATTTTCTCTCCATGCTCTTTCATTCCTTTGACAGCAACACAAATACAAATCATATCAAACTGTATACTGAGTTAGGATCCTACTATCCGGTTACACAGCAGAAAATAAATACATCTTGCAGCTTTGGTGGAATCCGGGGTTGGGTCTTGAAGTTTACTGGATGAATGTTTTCCAGAATAAAGTTAATTTGGAATAAACAATGGCAAAACTTAATAGAACAAGGCTGTCCAAAGTACAGTCATGGGCTGGGATATGGGCAGGGATATGGGTGTAGATATGGGCAGGGATATGGGTGGGGATATGGGCGGGGATATGGGCGGGGATATGGGTGGGGATATGGGCGGGGATATGGGCGGGGATATGGGCGGGGATATGGGCGGGGATATATGGGGGGATATGGGGATATGGGCGGGGATATGGGCGGGGATATGGGCGGGGATATCGGCGGGGATATGGGCAGGGATATGGGCGGGGATATCCTTCGTCATAAGGGACCAACTGTTACTGTGACGCTCCTTTCTTTTCTTCCCCTTTTGTGTGTATTTTTTGTGTGGGAAGCTTGATCGAATTTTGATATTCAATTGTCTTTCACGTTTTAAATTGTATTTGTTCTGGGCTGGAGCTTTTTATGCTCCATGGTGTGGTTTTGACTGTATTTGTTATGTTTGTCTTGTTTGTTGTTCTTCTTTATTTGAGCTGTGTAAAGATGATATCACACAAAAAAACCTGTATCCTGAGCCAGCGGAGCTTGTATATCAATCGCACCGTGTTAGATACTGGCTGCTGAGCTGTGTTAGATACTGGCTGCTGAGCTGTGTTAGATACTGGCTGCTGAGCTGTGTTAGATACTGGCTGCTGAGCTGTGTTAGATACTGGCTGCTGAGCTGTGTTAGATACTGGCTGCTGAGCTGTGTTAGATACTGGCTGCTGAGCTGTGTTAGATACTGGCTGCTGAGCTGTGTTAGATACTGGCTGCTGAGCTGTGTTAGATACTGACTTTGAGCTGTGTTAGATACTGGCTGCTGAGCTGTGTTAGATACTGACTGCTGAGCTGTGTTAGATACTGGCTGCTGAGCTGTGTTAGATACTGGCTGCTGAGCTGTGTTAGATACTGGCTGCTGAGCTGTGTTAGATACTGACTGCTGAGCTGTGTTAGATACTGGCTGCTGAGCTGTGTTAGATACTGGCTGCTGAGCTGTGTTAGATACTGACTGCTGAGCTGTGTTAGATACTGGCTGCTGAGCTGTGTTGGATACTGGCTGTTTAACTGTGTTAGATACTGGCTGCTGGGCTGTGTTAGATACTGGCTGCTGAGCTGTGTTAGATACTGGTCGCTGAGCTGTGTTAGATACTGGCCGCTGAGCTGTGTTAGATACTGGCCGCTGAGCTGTGTTAGATACTGGCTGCTGAGCTGTGTTAAAGACTGGCTGTTTAGCTGTGTTAGATACTGGCTGCTGGGCTGTGTTAGATACTGGCTGTTTAGCTGTGTTAGATACTGGCTGCTGGGCTGTGTTAAATACTGGCTGCTGGGCTGTGTTAGATACTGGCTGTTTAGCTGTGTTAGATACTGGCAGCTGAGCTGTGTTAGATTCTGACTGCTGAGCTGTGTTAGATACTGGCTGCTGAGCTGTGTTAGATACTGGCTGCTGAGCTGTGTTAGATACTGGCTGCTGAGCTGTGTTAGATACTGGCTGCTGAGCTGTGTTAGATACTAGCTGCTGAGCTGTGTTAGATACTGGCTGCTGAGCTGTGTTAGATACTGGCTGCTGAGCTGTGTTAGATCCTGGCTGCTGAGTTGTGTTAGATACTGGCTGCTGAGCTGTGTTAGATACTGGCTGCTGAACTGTGTTAGATACTGACTGCTGAGCTGTGTTAGATACTAGCTGCTGAGCTGTGTTAGATACTAGCTGCTGAGCTGTGTTAGATACTGGCTGCTGAGCTGTGTTAGATACTGGCTGTTGAGCTGTGTTAGATACTGGCTGCTGAGCTGTGTTAGATACTGGCTGCTGAGCTGTGTTAGATACTGGCTGCTGAGCTGTGTTAGATACTGGCTGCTGAGCTGTGTTAGATACTGGCTGCTGAGCTGTGTTAGATACTGGCTGCTGAGCTGTGTTAGATACTGGCTGCTGAGCTGTGTTAGATACTGGCTGCTGAACTGTGTTAGATTCTGGCTGCTGAACTGTGTTAGATACTGGCTGCTGAGCTGTGTTAGATACTGGCTGCTGAACTGTGCTGAGCTGTGTTAGATACTGGCTGCTGAACTGTGTTAGATACTGGCCTCTGAGCAGTGTTAGATACTGGCTGCTGAGCTGTGTTAGATACTGGCTGCTGAGCTGTGTTAAAGACTGGCTGTTTAGCTGTGTTAGATACTGGCTGCTGAGCTGTGTTAGATACTGGCTGCTGAGCTGTGTTAGATACTGGCTGCTGAGCTGTGTTAGATACTGGCTGCTGAGCTGTGTTAGATACTGGCTGCTGAGCTGTGTTAGATACTGGCTGCTGAGCTGTGTTAGATACTGGCTGCTGAACTGTGTTAGATACTGGCTGCTGAACTGTGTTAGATACTGGCCGCTGAGCTGTGTTAGATACTGGCTGCTGAGCTGTGTTAGATACTGGTCGCTGAGCTGTGTTAGATACTGTCTGCTGAGCTGTGTTAGATACTGGCTGCTGAGCTGTGTTCGATACTGGCTGCTGGTCTGTGTTACTTTATCCCGGGCTATGGAGAACGCCTTTTGTATTCTGAAGCGTGGCATGTGTTTGATCTCTGCCATATCCCTCTAAGACATCATTGTGCAACACTGTAAAAGCGGGATACGGAGCGTATGAAATATCAAGGAAGCTATTCATAAATATTAGATTAGATCAAAACAGCCGCTTGCTCTCCAGCGGCAAGTTCCTGGGTCAAACCATCGAGATCCTTTTGATTTGTTCCACATGGGCTGAGTGGTAGACTACACAGTAGGCCTGAAAATAAAATGCTCTGAACTAACAACTATGGAAGCTCTGAAAAACATGGACCCAATCTCACGCAGTCAAATTGGGTTCCTAATAATAAGATGGTAATAAAACCAAAATGCTTCTGTTTTGTTCCATTTTCTGATCAACATTTTTCATTATTCATTATTCTTTTGTTTTGATTGTGTCCCTAACGTAAGACCAACCTGAAGAGATTTAATGCGGTCTACCAACCCTTCCTCCTTCCCTCCACCAGAGCTGTTGACACAAATTGGTGAAATATCACTTTGATCATGAACAAACAAAACACAAACCTAATTAGCTGAATTCAGAATCTTTCCAAATGCCCTGATTTGTTATGA
Organism: Oncorhynchus keta; assembly: GCF_023373465.1. Lineage (NCBI taxonomy): Eukaryota > Metazoa > Chordata > Actinopteri > Salmoniformes > Salmonidae > Oncorhynchus > Oncorhynchus keta. Next base: position 17,094,582 of record NC_068449.1, on the reverse strand, counting down.
AAGCTCTCTATGAGTTGGAAGAGATGAAAACAGGAGTTGAAACAATTCCCAGGACCTCTTTTGGATTTTCTCTCTGCAGCTCTGGGCCCACACCATGTCCTTAAACTGTTGTGTCACTATACGACCTTTGAACTCCAGGCTCTGTTTAAGCAAAATCTAAATGAAAGACATGTACCTATATTCAGTGTTTTTAAATCATGTCAGTAAACCATGCCTATGGTGAAATATATGTGAGTATGGTATAGTACAGTATGGACTAAGCTCAATACTCCACCTTGCATTGACTTCTGGCAAGCTCTTCCCATTACGTTTTGACATTCATTTGTAACTTCTGTCATTTAGCAGACACTCCATCCAGAGCAACTCGGGTTAAGTGTGTTGCTCAAGGGCACTCCGGAAGATTTTTTTTCATCTCGTCAGCTCTGGGATTTACACCAGCAACCTTTCTGTTACTGACCCAACGCTCTTAACCGCTAGGCTACCTACCGACATCAAAGGCAGTGTGGGAAGTTCTTCCTCCCAGGCCGTTAAAAGTGGGCTCTGCTCGGTGGATCTTTGAGTGTGTGCCTCTCGGGGACACTTCACACAGTGCTCTGCATAGAAGTTTCTGTGAGGAGAGGACCAGTCACAGCCACCAAGGAGGGAGGCTGTGGGCTCTGCCACCTCACCACATGGACAGGGATTCTCATTTCATCATCTCTCCCTCTTTCTTCTTCTCTCACTCCACTCTTGTACAATGAACATTCTGAAATGTAGTGTTAGTATGCCGTACACATCGTGTCCCAGTGTGTTTGGTTTTTACTGACTTTATGTATTTTTGTCACACAGTATGAAATGTATTGTTCATTGCATTCCACCTGCCTGGAGACGAAAGCTTCATATTTGTGGTTGCAGGGAGACACACACACAAACACACACTCACTCAGGTCCTCACTGCCTCCCTGCCTGTCCTTGCAGACTGATCAATGCAAATTCTGTTATTTACCCAACCCTGAAATTAAAGGACTATGGATCAATCTGACTCGCTTCCACAAGCCAAGGGCTCACAAAGGCAAGCTGTCTTTTTACATGTGCTAAAAGACCCAGTCTGAAACTGCTGCCGTTTTAGTATTTTATCTCTTAGCTCTCACACATAAAAACACACACCTCATACTGCTCTGTCTCCCTCTTACACATTCACACATAAACGCACACGCACACACACACACACACACACACACACACACACACACACACACACACACACACACACACACACACACACACACACACACACACACACACACACACACACACACACACACACACACACACACACACACACACACACACACACACACGCTGGCGCTGTGGAACAGGGTTGTATCCTGAGCTGTTTTTCGAGCTGACCCACTTTCTGTGCTTGGCGAGCTAGGCTTGTGCTGCTGCTACTCTGCTGGGGGAGATCCCTGCAGATTCTTCCTAAACAGCCCCAGCCTCCTGACAGATTAGAATAGTGGCATGTTACCTACGTCTGTCTGTTTCTGTGTGTGAGTGGGTGTGAGTGTGTGTTTGTCTTGCTCCCTCTCTCTCTCTCTCTCTCTCTCTCTCTCTCTCTCTCTCTCTCTCTCTCTCACACACACACACACACACACACACACACACACACACACACACACACACACACACACACACACACACACACACACACACACACACACACACACACACACACACACACACACACACACACACACACACACACACACACACACACACACACACACACACAGACAGACATTGAGAAATACATTTAATCCCAGATCTGTATTAATTTTGTCCCTCCCCTTCACTGTGTTTGTGTGAAATTACTGTTTCTATCTTGGTGCATCAGGAGGCCCTGAAGGTTATAAATTAAACATAAATGCAAATGCCTCTGCCATTGTTCCTCTTCTCATTCAAACAGATCAATGTGTCTGCAGATGAATGTGAGAACAGTGGGCTTTTTAATGAGCAGAGTGGAAAATTAGAGTTGCAAAGCAAAAATGACACACCCAAAGCAACACTTTCATATACTAGAGCATAGTTCTCCATCAACTATAATATTCTTGATTATCTATGACACCCTCGACAATATGCTGATACAGCCAGATGCATATCAATCATTCAGTCAATCAAATGTATTTATAAAGCCCTTTTTACACCAGCAGATGTCACAAAGGGCTTATATAGAAGCCCAGCTTAAAACCCCAAAGAGCAGGCCATGTCGATGTAGAAGCATAGCATTACATATGCTACGGTTTGCACATAAAATGTGCTGTTGCTTGTTGGATTCTGCCTCTTAATATGCCTACGCCATAGGCAGTGACGTTGCAATCCATAATACATGACAATACATGACACCTTATGCATTGACAGCTCTTTGATCCTGACCATTCACATGGAACAATGGCCTTGCCAATCTACACACACACACACACACACACACACACACACACACACACACACACACACACACACACACACACACACACACACACACACACACACACACACACACACACACACACACACACACCAACATCCACACAAAACACACACAGATCATACACTTGTACATGTGTATAACAGATTCAGATATAAGCACCCCCTATTTGACCTTTGATATACAAACACACATACATGAACACAAACACCAACGTAAAGGTGAACTTCACCCAGGGTGTCCTACATTCACCTGATCAAGCTGTTCCTTTCTCTGCCATCTGCTCTTGATGCTGGGATGCCTGGGCAGGCGAGCCGTACCTAAACGCTAGATAGGCTGTGTTTAGACAGGCAGCCCAATTCTGATATTTTTTTATCACAAATTGTTATTTTGACCAATCAGATCAGCTCTGAAAAAAATACCAATTAGTGGAAAAAATATCAGAGTTGGGCTGCCTGTGTAAACGCAGCCATTAAAAAAAATATATATATATTTTTGTTAAATTTCACCTTTATTTAACCAGGTAGGCAAGTTGAGAACAAGTTCTCATTTACAACTGCGACCTGGCCAAGATAAAGCAAAGCAGTTCGACACATATAACAACACAGAGTAACACATGCAGTAAAACAAACACAGTCAATAATACAGTAGAAAAATAAGCCTATATACAATGTGAGCAAATGAGGTGAGATAAGGGAGGTAAAGGCAATAAATAGGCCATGGTGGCGAAATAAATACAATATAGCTATTAAAACACTGGAATGGTAGATTTGACAGTAGATGAGTGTGCAAAGTAGAAATACTGAGGTGCAAAGGAGCAAAATAAATAAATAAATACAGTAGGGGAAGAGGTAGTTGTTTGGGCTATTAATTGATGGGCTATGTACTGGTGCAGTGATTTGTGAGCTGCTCTGACAGCTGGTGCTTAAAGCTAGTGAAGGAGATAAGTGTTTCCAGTTTCAGAGATTTGTGTAGTTCGTTCCAGTCATTGGCAGCAGAAAACTGAAAGGAGAGGCGGCCAAAGGAGGAATTGGCTTTGCGGATGAAAGTGGGATATACCTGTTGGAACGCATGCTACGGGTGGGTGCTGCTATGGTGACCAGTGAGCAGAGATAAGGCGGGACTCTACCTAGCAGGGTCTTGTAGATGACCTGGAGCCAGTGGGTTTGGCGACGAGTATGAAGCGAGGGCCAGCCAACGAGAGCATACAGGTCACAGTGGTGGGTAGTATATGGGGCTTTGGTGACAAAACAGATGGCACTGTGATAGACTGCATCCAATTTGGTGAGTAGGGTGTTGGAGGCTATTTTGTAAATGACATCGCCGAAGTCGAGGATCGGTAAGAGGGTCAGTTTTACGAGGGCATGTTTGGCAGCATGAGTGAAGGATGCCTTGTTGCCAAATAGGAAGCCAATTCTAGATTTAACTTTGGGTTGGAGATGTTTTATGTGAGTCTGGAAGGAGAGTTTACAGTCTAACCAGACACATAGGTATTTGTAGTTGTCCACATATTCTAAGTCAGAACCGTAGTGATGTAGTGATGCTGGACGGGCGGGCACGTGCGGGCAGCGATCGCTTGAAGAGCATGCATTTAGTTTTACTTGTATTTAAGAGCAGTTGGAGGCCGCGGAAGGAGAGTTGTATGACATTGAAGCTCATCTGGAGGGTTGTTAACACAGTGTCCAGAATGGTGTCGTCTGCGTAGAGGTGGATCAGACACTCACCAGCAGCAAGAGCGACATCATTGATGTATACAGAGAAGAGAGTCGGCCCAAGATTGAACCCTGTGGCACCCCCATAGAGACTGCCAGAGGCCCGGACAACAGGCCCTCAGATTTGACACACTGAACTCTGTCGGAGAAGTAGTTGATGAACCATGCGAGGCAATCATTTGAGAAACCAAGGCTGTTGATTCTGGCGATGAAGATGTGGTGATTGACAGAGTAGAAAGCCTTGGCCAGGTCAATGAATATGGCTACACAGTATTGTTTCTTATCAAGCGGTTAAGATATCGTTTAGGACCTTGAGCGTGGCTGAGGTGCACCCATGACCAGCTCTGAAACCAGATTGCATAGCGGAGAAGGTACGGTGGGATTCTAAATGGTCGGTGATCTGTTTGTTAACTAGGCTTTCGAAGACCTTAGAAAGGCAGGGTAGGATAGATATAGATCTGTAGCAGTTTGGGTCAAGAGTGTCCCCCCCCCCCTTTGAAGAGGGGGATGACCGCAGCTGCTTTCCAATCTTTGGGATTCTCAGATGACACGAAAGAGAGGTTGAACAGGCTAGTAATAGGGATTGCAACAATTTCGGCAGATAATTTTAGAAAGAAAGGGTCCAGATTGTCTAGCACGGCTGATTTGTGGGGGTCAAGATTTTGCAGCATTTTCAGAACATCAGCTGACTGGATTTGGGAGAAGGAGAAATGGGGAAGGCTTGGGCGAGTTGCAGTGCTGTTGACCGGGGTAGGGGTAGCCAGGTGGAAATCATGGCCAGCCGTAGAAAAATGCTTATTGAAATTCTCAATTATAGTGCATTTATCGGTGCTGACAGAGTTTTTTATCCTCAGTGCAGTGGGCAGCTGGGAGGAGGTGCTCTTATTCTCCATGAACTTTACAGTGTCCCAGAACTTTTTTGAGTTTGTGTTGCAGGAAGCAAATTTCTGCTTGAAAAAGCTAGCCTTGGCTTTTCTAACTGCCTGTGTATATTGGTTTCTAACTTCCCTGAAAAGTTTAATTTCACAGGGCCTGTTCGATGCTAATGCAGAACGCCACAGGATGTTTTTGTGTTGGTTATGGGCAGTCAGGTCTGGAGAGAACCAAGGGCTATATCTGTTCCTAGTTCTAAATTTCTTGAATGGGGCATGCTTATTTAAGATGGTGAGGAAGGCACTTTTAAAGAATAACCAGGCATTGAATGAATGAAACAAACTTAGGGAGGAGGCTTCTAATGTTAACATGCATGAAACCAAGGCTTTTACAGGTACAAAAGTCATCAAAAGAGAGCGCCTGGGGAATAGGAGTGGAGCTAGGCACTGCAGGGCCTGGATTCACCTTTACATCGCCAGAGGAACAGAGGAGGAGTAGGATAAGGGTACGGCTAAAAGCTATGAGAATTGGATGTCTATGACGTCAGGAACAGAGAGTAAAAGGAGCAGGTTCCTGGGGGCGATAAAATTGATTCAATGTATAGTGTACAGACAAAGGTATGGTAGAATGTGAATAAACCAGACATTGAGTGATGATGAAACAGATATTGTCTCTAGAAACATAATTGAAACCAGGTGATGTCATCGCATGTGCAGGTGGTGGAACTGAAGGGTTGGATAAGGTATAATGAGCAGGGCTAGAGGCTCTACAGTGAAATAAGCCAATAAACACTAACCAGAACAGCAATGGACAAGGCATATTGACATTATGGAAAGGCATGCTTAGCCGAGTGATCATAAGGGTCCAGTGAGTAGTGAGGTTGGTTCAGGTCATGGCGATTCAGACAGCTAGTCGAGCCATGGGTATCAAGCTAGCAGAAGATGGAGGTCTGTTTTTAGCCACCCGTGCATTTCCGTCTGTAGATTAGTGGGATTCCGTGTGGTAGAGGGCACCAATCCAATTGTCAAAATAGTTATAGTTATAGTGGCCCAATAAGATTGTTCCATAGACCTGTTCAGATAGCAGCCGATATGCTCAAGACAGCTAACGATTAACGGGCCGCAGTTAACAGATGGGCGTTCAGGCTACGTCGCGATGGGGGGGCCAGTTGAATAACTCCCTCGGGCAGATAACGTCGGTATTCCAGTCGTGAAGGCCCGATGGGGCTCTGTATCGGCAGTAAAACGGGTCCGGATAGGTGATTGTAGCCCAGGAGTGGCTGATGGAATTCTTCAGCTGGCTAGCTATGGGATAATTGGTGTTTTCTCCGGAATCGACATTAGCCAATAGTCACTCGGATAGCAGCTAGTTAGCTGCAAGATCCAGGTGTAAATGTCCAGAGCTTGCGGTAGAAATCCGGGGATATGGAGAGAAAATTGGTCTGGTATCCACTGGTCTGAGTTGCGTTGTACAAAACTGGCGATAGCTTTCCGAGCTAAAGGATAGCTGATGACCGCTAGCCGTGGTTAGCTGAATACTAACGTTAGCTAGTGAGCTGGCTAACTTCTGGCTAGCTTCTGTTATGGATTTCGGATACGAGATTAATAATAATTTTGAAAAAGAACAGATCCGCACCACATTTGGTGAGGTGGGTTGCAGGAGAATGTTTTTAAGTTGAGTTTTTAGAAAAAATATATAAAAAGATATGCGAAGAAAAAGATAAAAAGATATAAAATATATATACATGGGACAAGATGAGGACAAAGGACAACTGACTGCTACGCCATCTTGGAACCAATTGCCTCTGTCACGCCCTGACCTTAGAGATCCTTATTATTCTCCATGTTTGGTTAGGTCAGGGTGTGACTCGGGTGGGAAAATATATGTTTTCTATTTCTTTGTGTTTTTGGCTAAGTATGGTTCCCAATCAGAGGCAGCTGTCTATCGTTGTCTCTGATTGGGGATCATATATAGGTTGTCATTTTCCTTTTGGGTTTTGTAGGATCTTGTTTTCTGTATAGTTTATTTTTCCTTACAGAACTGTGCGCTTTTTTTCTTTTCGTTGTTCTTTTGTTTTTGATGTCATCTATAAAAAGAACAATGTATGCCTACCACGCTGCACCTTGGTCCGGTCATTCCACAAACGAGAGCCGTAGCAACGTCAGGACTGTGTAGTTTACTAGTTCACTGTGTAGTTTACTAGTTTACTCTTTACCATATGGAATCATCAAGACTAATGGTGGAGAGACTCTAGATGGATGTCTTTGGCTTTCATTGCATTCTGCATTTGAATGAGTCTATGTTTGGAGTGTATGCAAAGGATGTAAGCCTACCTTTCCATCATTCATATTGCCATGTTATAAACAGTGCCTACATGTATATAAATGGAGCTATTGCATCAGGTGCACCAATGATATATAGCATCTGGTATACTTGTGCTTACATACTGTCTCCACCAGGGGTCTATTTATGTCCTTGCCGTTGACGGGGACTACTGATGGTGAGGGAGAGGAGACATTCACTCAGCATTTATGTCAGATTATCATAAAGTTCAGAAACTTGTTATGTCATGGACTATAATGTACAGTATTACCCTTGCATTTGCGAGAAATGTGTTCCTCAATTGGGTAACATCATCGAATCACCATTTTTATTATAATTGTTTTAATTATCATCATCATCGTCATACTTCTGTAAGGAACCGTTTCTATATCTACTTTATCCAGTGTTGCCACTGTTAATAATGACAATCAAGTAAGCTCACATCAAGAGCTTTTACTGGTATTGTTGCATTACATAGGCCAAGTCATCATTGCGGAGAGCTACCAGGAATAACGTATGTACAGTAATTACATCGTAGTAAGAATATAAGTGCAGACAGTTACACAGTAAGGATTACATCAGATAATCCATTGGTAGTTACTCTGTTATAAAGGCCTGTGTATTGTCAGTGGTGTAAAGTACTTAAGTAAAAACACTTTAAAGGACTACTTACGTCGTTTTTTGGGGGTATGTGTACTTCACTTTAATAATGTACTTTTTACTCCAAATATTTTCCCTGACATCCAAAAGTACTCATTACATTTCGAATGCTTAGCAGGACAGGAACATGGAACATGGTCCAATTCAAGTACTTGGCCAGACAACATGCCTGGTCATCCCTACTGACACTATCTATGGCCGACTATGGCGGACTCACTAAACACAAACGCTTCGTTTGTAAATTATGTTTGAGTGTTGAAGTGTGCCCCTGGCTATCGATGAATTCAAAAATCAAGAAAATGTTGCGGCCTGGTTTGAAATGACATTTGAAATGATTTATAATTTTATTTATACTATAGACACTCAAGTATATGTTTGCAATGACATTTACTTTTTATACTTAAGTATATTTAAAACCCATTACTTTTAGACTTTTACTCAAGTAGTAATTTACTGGGTGACTTTCACTTTTACTTGAGTAATTTTCTATTAAGGTATCTTAACGTTTACTCAAGTATGACAATTGGGTACTTTTTTTCACCACTGTGTATTTTAGGTCCGAGCAACACTTCTTTATCTGTTAAATAAATAATTAGATAAATTCATAGCTTCTACCCAAAATATAACAAGCTGATGAGAGAGAAAATGCAAAGGAAAATGAAGAGACCGAATAGTCAAGGGCAATGACGTCACTTATATTTCAAAAACAATGTTCTCATAACCGCTGCAGATGATGAAAACGCTTGTGGTTAGGGGTAGTTACAGCGTGAGATTACATACTTATTCTGATAGCAACATGATTGTGCGCTGCAGCTTCTGTGGTTGCGTGTCTCTGTCTTTCAGAGCTGCAGAAACTGGAATGAGCCAAGAGGGAGCGGAGCGAGTAGGTGACACTCAAACCCAGATCTGGAATTGAGGCATGTATTTAAGATGGAGCTGCTCATATTTGGAAGACACAAGCCTCTCTGAGAGGTAGCTTACTAAATTCCAGCATAATGGTATAAAATGAAATGTATTCTATTAAGTAGGCTATTCCTCTTTTCAATAGGACTGTTTCATCCGGATACCATGCTACCATTCAATATTGTTTCTATATTAAATTATACAGTGACTTTCCTTCACTGGATAACATTGGAGATTCCAGTCCGCGTTTTCCATGTGAGGCGCGTTGGAGCCTGGTGGTGGATAATAGCTGGTGGAGCTTGCTCTCTCTCTCTCATGCCATGCTGGGCCAGAAGGGCTCCGGGAGACAAGCATTTACCCATATCCGGGTTGGAGGAAAGGAAAAAAGTTTCATTTAAACCCGGACGACAAACTTCAGCATGAAGCCTCACTGACGGCGCCAAAGCCGCGGCTGTCAGCAACGCATTTCACCGCCGATTTTTACAAGCATTACAGCGCTATAACATAGCTTCGTTTTTCCATTGAATATTTTTTTCCTGCTTGTGTTTTTCCTCTGTCTGTATTTTTTTGTGTGATAGTGTTCTGTGCGTCGGTCAGTGTCCCTGTCTAAAATGTTCAAGTGACAATGGCTGCGCAAGTGGCATCAGCACCGACATTAACTAATAATAAGAATAACACATTGTCTGGCAATTTGGGTCAAGAGATACATTCGGGGAAATCAGGAGGAGGAAATATATCGAGATCTGGAGAAATGCTTAGAGCTGTTGATGGGACTAACACAATGAATAATGTTGATCACCACCACCGAAATGAGCTCAACATGGTCAATTCAACTTATTCTCCGAATAACAATTCTGACACACCGGAGAAGGATAGTGGAAATAACGTCACTTCGTCAGATTCGACGACCTCTCCGGGGGGGATGGAAACCGGGTTGATAGAGAACCATAAACTGAAAAATGTTGGGAGCGGAGATCCTCCTCAGCACCTCACACCGCCGCAACAGCAGTCACAATTTAACCCGTTTCCTCAGCATCAGCAGCGCCAGATACCAAGTAACAACAACAACAACAGCCAAGCCACAAGGGGAGAGAGTGAGAATCACCATCACGGAGGGAAGGAGGGTGTTTTGGGGAGCCAGTCAGAGCAGCAGATGCTAAATAAAGTTGATGGGGATCATACCTGTAAACCAGGGGAGCGGATGGGTGCTAGGTATGAACATTCCAACTTGGGACCAACGACCAACAACATCATCAGCCAGCCCCAGAGCTCGGGAGGAAACGGCGAGTTTAATAACTACTATGGCACTTCCAGAGTAGGGCCCTGCTATGATCAACATGGCGGACAACAAAGCACAGGGATGGGGATGATGCACTCTTCGGGACCCAACAACATGGACCCAGTGCACAACTCCCAAGAAGGGTACCACAACAGCCACTACAACCACTATCCTGGCTACCGGCAGGGCTACTGTGGCGCGGGCTATGGCATGATGTCCCCGTCCAGACAGGGCAGTAACATGCTGATTGGCCCTGGCAGCAACACTCCAGCTAGCCATGTCAAGGCTGCTATGGGAGCTGCTGCCTGCGGTTCTGGTGGAAGTGTTGGGGGCTTTCAGAGATTCCCAGGACAGAGTCAGCATCCTACCGGGGCCACCCCGACACTAAACCAATTACTGACATCTCCAAGTCCAATGATGCGAGGTTATGGAAGTGGCTATCAAGACTATAACAGTCCCTCTGCACAACAACAAGATGACATCGGCCTGGGCAAAGACATGACTTCTCAGTATGGCTCCACAACCCATGGCTGGCCAGGGCAACAGAGAAATCACCCGTCCATGAGTCCTGGAAACGGAGGGCCAGGTATCAGCAGACCACAGGTAAATACTAGTTTTACAAACTCAGCTGTACTCTGAGTCACACCTGTCATGTTTGTAGAGTTGTTGAAATGTGTTATTACACAGAAATTAATAATCCCTCTCGACTTCACATAAATATGATGTTTTTCGGTGAATAATGCACTTCTAAATATTAATCTAGCTGTAAAGTAATTGGAGAAGATAATACTGGCTGGTTTCAGATCTGCTCAAGGTGACTCTTGCGAGAAAAACAATAGCCTGTCAGTCACGTATTTGTGCGATACGGGCAATATTTCACAACAGAGATTTTACACACTTAATATAGGCTATTAGTCGTAAATAGGCTTGGGAACTCAATATAATTTTGCGCGTAAAGGCGCGTTAAACAGAATACAATTATAATTATTAATATGTATTTGGTTAAAATCGTTGCAATGCATTTACCTTGACTGTGTGTTGATTATTTCCCACACATATTTTAATTGAAGATCTTTATTTGTGTAAGATATTACGCGTTTACATTATTTAATTAAAAACAATTATTTATGTTGGAGATTCGCCCTCTTGCGGACGTGGTTGCAGACACCTAGAAAAACGTTATTTGGAGGGACGCGCTATATAGGGTCTCGACGAATTAAAACGTTACCCATTGATTAATATTGTTTTTAATTACAAATATGTCAAAATTACATATTCAAAATGTATATATTTTAATTAGCAATCGATGTTTGCGCATGTAGTATATTCGCTATGACTGTCGAAGGCGAGGCGTGTCTGTGTATCACGCTGTCCGCCTGGGTTATTTATTGGAAAGTAAGTAGGCTTTCTCTCCATTGCAAGGTTTGGAATTTGAACTGTGGAGGTGAAGTGGATGTAAAACTCCCCAGACGACTCCCTCTGAGTTGACATCAAATCTGCCATCTGATTGGCTCTCCGTCTCCCCACAAGGGTGCTGAGCGCTTCTCATGTAAAAAGTGCTGAACCCTCTGTTCAGGCGCTTGACCCGGAGCATGGTGGGGGACGGGGACGGACTATTCATAACGTTGCCTATAGAACGCCATCTTCGAGGCTATAGAATAATGAAGAGTTGTATATATACATTATGCCTTTTGGTTGTGTTATCATGAATGGATACAATTTTTATTGTCAAGGATGAACTCTGCTGAAAATGACCCAGATATTTGACCCCAGGGCAAAGTGGAGGTGTGGCCAAGGTGTGGTCTTTCATTCTCTTCCAAACAAAACACAAGGCTGCTTTTCTGTAGTTCCCAGGAAGACCTGTGTGCATGGGGGATTTTGAGGACATTTTTTATTGTAGTGGGCCTAGTAATTCCATAGTAATAATTGCCCATATTTTATAGCTTAGACATGTCATTCAACAGATCATAAATTATTTGTCTTAAGTAGTTTTAGTACAGTCATAATTCAGGACGTTTGGAAGGCTCCCTTTGTAATATAAATTAAATGCTTCTCATGCCACAAATAGTTATTATATTATATAGTGTATTTTGGATGCACAACAACCACAGTGCTAAGCATCTACAATATGTCATACACATCTATATCATTCTCATGCTTTTAGTCTTACATAACTGTACAGGAAAATAATTCAAAGTCATTTAAAAAATATTATGCCAGGTTTTAGAATAGCAATATTTATGTCAGGTAGCATTTTTCGTCATGAATCTTGTTCTGGAGGTAGTTCTGCAGAGAAGTCACTAGCTGGCACAGCCACAAAGTCAAGCAATATGATTTTTAACCAACTCTAAACCCTAACCTTTAACCACACTAATAACCCTTATGCCTAAACCTAAGCTCATTTTTGTTTTCATGAATTTTTACAATATAGAATTTTTTTCCCCTTGCAGCTGGCCTATCTAAGGGGAAATCTCTCAGTTCTGCCTCCAGGTCAACACTCGTGACATTATACGGCAACCTGCATATTTATGACAATTTTCCATGCCATCTAAACATTATGAACAGCGGTGGCTATAATCATAGTTAGTCATTGGAGGGTAATGATTGTATGTGATGCATACCATAGCAGAGCAGGGCAGTCATTATGTTAATAAGCCTCTCCTTCAGCCTCAGAGAATAATAGCTTCGAAATTGTAATTGGTAAATAAATTGTAGCAATCATATTTGGCCCTAATATTTAAAGACATCAGTGGGCTAAAGATGCACATTATAAGCATACATTTACAAGCAGAATAAATCTCTAGAGGATATCAACTAAATTCATCTCTTATTATTAAAATAATGTACAATATGTTTTGCACAGGTTGCATGCAGTTGAACTTGGTATTTACTTTTTATTTATTTATTTTCATACAACAATGTATTTTATTTTGAACCCGGAGTAGAGATTGTGTTTTAGTTGTTTCATATGAACAGAAATCCTGTATACATGTGGATAAACAGGTTTGTAACCGACTGTGAGAGGTACCTCAGTCAGTGCACCAACAGGGGTTGTGTGTCAGGACCTAATGTGGTCTAATGTGGATCCTCCGTTTGAGTCATGATCTGGCTTTAAGCACCTCAAAGTCTCTCTCTGTGTGTGTGTGTGTATGTGTGTGTTTGATTAAACATGCTTCAATCACCTGTCGGCAGAATCTCCCTCTTTCAAGTTAATTTCCTCCCCACTGCCCCTCTACAGGAGCAAGCACTGTGAAAACACTTTCCTCATTTAAAACAGACTGGGAGGTGAAGACACACACACACACACACACACACACACACACACACACACACACACACACACACACACACACACACACACACACACACACACACACACACACACACACACACACACACACACACACACACACACACACACACACACACACACACACACGCACACGCACACACACACACACACGGTAGAACTACAGGAAGGAGACCCCTAGTTGAAGCTACTCTTTCGTCCAAATTGCATTGTCCCGGATTTTCAATTACTCTGGCCTATTTGATTGAGGAAATGGACAGAGGAAGAGAGAGAGAGTCCCTGTGATCAGTTAGTGGTCTGTCTGCTTTTGCACACTGTTCCTTAGTTTCTCATCAAATAGGTCAAATCATAACAAATCAAATCAAATTTGATTGGCCATGTACACATGGTTAGCTGATGTTAATGCGAGAGTAACGAAATGCTTGTGCTTCTAGTTCCGACAGTACAGTAATATCTAACAAGTCATCTAACAATCCCACAACAACTACCTAATACACACAAATCTAAAGGGATGGAGTAAGAATAAATACAAACATACATGGATAAGCGATGACCGAGCGGAATAGGCAAGATGGAATAGATGGTATTAAATACAGTATATACATATGAGATATGTAATATACAGTATGTAAACATTCAAGTGGCATTATTAAAGTGACTAGTGATCCATTTATTAAAGTGGCCAATGATTTCAAGTCTGTATGTAGGCAGCAGCCTCTGTGAAAGTGATGGTTGTTTAACAATCTGATGGCCTTGAGATAGAAGCTGTTTTTCAGTCTCTCGGTCCCAGTTTTGATGCACCTGTACTGACCTCGCCTTCTGGATGGTAGCGGCGTGAACAGGCAGTGGCTCAGGTGGTTGATGTCCTTGATGATCTTTTTGGCCTTCCAATTCTGCCAGTAAAGAAATATACAAAAATGTTAGTTTTTTGGAAAACGAAACAGTTGTTCTAATTTTGGTATTGACTGATTTGACACAGTGCTTATTATATTCTCTCAATCTAGTTATGCCTTTCAGTCTTTAAAACATGTGTTCACTTATTTACAGTATAAGGGTAATACACTGCAGTGTGTATGTACAGTGCCTTGCGAAAGTATTCGGCCCCCTTGAACTTTGCGACCTTTTGCCACATTTCAGGCTTCAAACATAAAGATATAAAACTGTATTTTTTTGTGAAGAATCAACAACAAGTGGGACACAATCATGAAGTGGAACGACATTTATTGGATATTTCAAACTTTTTTAACAAATCAAAAACTGAAAAATTGGGCGTGCAAAATTATTCAGCCCCCTTAAGTTAATACTTTGTAGCGCCACCTTTTGCTGAGATTACAGCTGTAAGTCGTTTGGGGTATGTCTCTATCAGTTTTGCACATCGAGAGACTGAACATTTTCCCATTCCTCCCTGCAAAGCAGCTCGAGATCAGTGAGGTTGGATGGAGAGCATTTGTGAACAGCAGTTTTCAGTTCTTTCCACAGATTCTCGATTGAATTCAGGTCTGGACTTTGACTTGGCCATTCTAACACCTGGATATGTTTATTTTTGAACCATTCCATTGTAGATTTTGCTTTATGTTTTGGATCATTGTCTTGTTGGAAGACAAATCTCCGTCCCTGTCTCAGGTCTTTTGCAGACTCCATCAGGTTTTCTTCCAGAATGGTCCTGTATTTGGCTCCATCCATCTTCCCATCAATTTTAACCATCTTCCCTGTCCCTGCTGAACAAAAGCAGGCCCAAACCATGATGCTGCCACCACCATGTTTGACAGTGGGGATGGTGTGTTCAGGGTGATGAGCTGTGTTGCTTTTACGCCAAACATAACGTTTTGCATTGTTGCCAAAAAGTTCAATTTTGGTTTCAGCACCTTCTTCCACATGTTTGGTGTGTCTCCCAGGTGGCTTGTGGCAAACCTTAAACAACACTTTTTATGGATATCTTTAAGAAATGGCTTTCTTCTTGCCACTCTTCCATAAAGGCCAGATTTGTGCAATATACGACTGATTGTTGTCCTATGGACAGAGTCTCCCACCTCAGCTGTAGATCTCTGCAGTTCATCCAGAGTGATCATGGGCCTCTTGGCTGCATCTCTGATCAGTCTTCTCCTTGTATGAGCTGAAAGTTTAGAGGGACGGCCAGGTCTTGGTAGATTTGCAGTGGTCTGATACTCCTTCCATTTCAATATTATCGCTTGCACAGTGCTCCTTGGGATGTTTAAAGCTTGGGAAATCTTTTTGTATCCAAATCCGGCTTTAAACTTCTTCACAACAGTAACTCGGACCTGCCTGGTGTGTTCCTTGTTCTTCATGATGCTCTCTGCGCTTTTAACGGACCTCTGAGACTATCACAGTGCAGGTGCATTTATACGGAGACTTGATTACACACAGGTGGATTGTATTTATCATCATTAGTCATTTAGGTCAACATTGGATCATTCAGAGATCCTCACTGAACTTCTGGGGAGAGTTTGCTGCACTGAAAGTAAAGGGGCTGAATCATTTTGCACGCCCACTTTTTCAGTTTTTGATTTGTTAAAAAAGTTAGAAATATCCAATAAATGTCGTTCCACTTCATGATTGTGTCCCACTTGTTGTTGATTCTTCACAAAAAAAATACAGTTTTATATCTTTATGTTTGAAGCCTGAAATGTGGCAAAAGGTCGCAAAGTTCAAGGGGGCCGAATACTTTCGCAAGGCACTGTATATGTGTGTGTGTGTGTGTGTGTGTGTGTTCGCGATCGCATGTCTTTGCATATCTGGCTTTTTGTTCATATTATTGCTTGACTGTCTGGGTTTGTATGCACATTATTTAATATTTCAGTGTGTGTGTGTGTGTGTGTGTGTGTGTGTGTGTGTGTGTGTGTGTGTGTGTGTGTGTGTGTGTGTGTGTGTGTGTGTGTGTGTGTGTGTGTGTGTGTGTGTGTGTGACAGCGCAGTGTAGAACAGACAGAAGTAGCCTCGTCAGCACTAGTTCTCCAGCCTCAGCTCCTTCCCTTGCTCGTCCACGCTTTCTTCATGTTGCTTTGTTTTCATCTCAGGCTCTCCTAGCCTAGCGCTGATTAGGAACAACACAGTGAAATGTTCATTTGCTCTGTTGTTCCCGATAAGGGTCTGACAGACGGCCAGGGTTTTCATCTTGCTGGATGAAACACAATGCTCATGAGCGTAATTGGCAACTAGATTATCCTGGGACTGGCCATGATTTTCTTAAAATGCCAATTAATTCAGATTTGCCATAAAGAAATTGACCAGTCGGAGCGTTGACTGTACGTATAATTAGCTCGCTAATAAAATAATTGTAACTTTTTGTTCTGGCCTGTGATGCATTGTTTTTGTTTGGATTTTGGCTATTTGGAGTTTAGGATGCTAGTTTATTCCCAATCCCAAACTGCATGGTAATGCTACACTACATGATTGAGGTAGTTCAAACCCATAGCCTCTTTGTGTCCTAATGGATTTGTTATTTTGACGTGAACATTTCTACATGACTGATGTACATAACAGACGTCTGGATGACATTGATAGACAGGACCAGCTCTATGGACATAACAGACGTCTGGATGACATTGATAGACAGGACCAGCTCTATATAGAGAACATGGTGAGATTCTGCTACCTAACCCTTCTCTCTGAGCATGGCCTTTATCAGTGGTAGCCAGTACACACTCTCAGGCTGTGGAGAGAACGAGAGTACATCACTAGGTCTGAGCTTCCTGCCATCCAGGACCACTACAGCAGGCGGGGTCAGAGGAAGGCCCTAACGATTGTCCAACACTCCATCCACCCAAGTCATGGACTGTTCTCTCTGCTACCGCATGGCAAGTGGGACCGATGCACCAAGTCTGGAACCAACAGGACCCTGAACAGCTTCTACCCCAAGCCATAAGACTGCTAAATAGTTAGTTAAATAGTTAACCAAATCGCTACCAGACTATCTGCAATGACCCTTTTTGCATGAACTCTTTTGACTCATAAAATCAAATTTTATTAGTCACATGCGCCGAAAACCTTACGGTGAAATGCTTACTTACGAGCCCCTAACCAACAATGCAGTTTCAAATACATACAAATAAGAATAAGAGATAGAAGTAACAAGTAATTAAAGATCAGCAGAAAAATAACAATAGCGAGACTATATACAGAGTCAATGTGCGGGGGCACTGGTTAGTGGAGGTAGTATGTACATGTAGGTAGAGTTATTAAAGTGACTATGCATAGATGACAACAGAGAGTAGCAGTGGTGTAAAGAGGGGGCACTGCAAATAGTCTGGGTAGCTATTTGACTAGATGTTCAGGAGTCTTATTGCTTGTGGGTAGAAGCTGTTTAGAAGCCTCTTGGACCTGGACTTGGCGCTCTTGTACCGCTTGCCGTGAGGTAGCAGAGATAACAGTCTACAACTAGGGTGGCTGGAGTCTTTGACAATTTCTAGGAGCTCCCTCTGACACCGCCTGGTATAGAGGTCCTGGATGGCAGGAAGCTTGGCCCCAGTGATGTACTGTGCCGTTTGCACTACCCTCTGTAGTGCCTTGCGGTCGGTGACCGAGGAGTTGCCATACCAGGCAGTGATGCAACCAGTCATGATGCTCTCGATGGTGCAGCTGTAGAACTTTTTTAGGATCTGAGAACCCAAGCCAAATCTTTTCATTCTCCTGAGAGGGAATAGGTTTTTGTCGTGCCCTCTTAACGACTGTCATGGTGGACCATGTTAGTTTGTTGGTGATGTGGATGTCAACAAACTTGAAGCTCTCAACCTGCTCCACTGCAGCCCTGTCAATGAGAATGGGGGCATGCTCGGACCTCTTTTTCCTGTAGTCCACAATCATCACCTTTGTCTTGGTCACGTTGAGAGAGAGGTTGGTGTCCTGGCACCACATGGCCAGGTCTCTGTCCTCCTCCCTATAGGCTGTCTCATCGTTGTCGGTGATCAGGCCTACCACTGTTGTGTCATCTGCAAATTTAATGATGGTGTTGGAGTCATGCCTGGCCGTGCAGTCATGAGTGAACAGGGAGTACAGTAGGGGACTGAGCACGCACCCGTGAGGTGCCCCTGTGTTGAGGATCAGCGTGGCGGATATATTGTTACCTACCCTTTCTACCTGGGGGCGGCCCGTCAGAAAGTCCAGGATCCAGTTGCAGAGGGAGGTATTTCGTTTCAAGGTCCTTAGCTTATTGATGAGCTTTGAGGGCACTATGGAGTTGAATGCTGAAATGTAGTCAATAAATAACACTCTCACGTAGGTGTTCCTTTTGTCCAGGTGGGAAAGAGCAGTGTGGAGGGCAATAGAGATTGCATCATCTGTGGATCTGTTGGGGCGGTATGCAAATTGGAGTAGGTCTAGGGTTTCTGGGATGATGATGTTGATGTGAGCCTTGGCCAGCCTTTCAAAGCACTTCATGGCTACAGACGTGAGTGCTATGGGTCAGAAGTCATTTAGGCAGGTTACCTTAGTGTTCTTAGGCACAGGGACTATGGTGGTCTGCTTAAAACTTGTTGGTATTACAGACTCAGATAGGGAGAGGTTGAAAATGTCAGTGAAGACACTTGCAAGTTGGTCAGCTAATGCTCGCGAGGGGGTTAAATAAGGAACATGATATGGGAATTGAAACCAGGTGTGTGTAATACAGACAAAACAAAACTAAACTGAAACATGGATCGGTGGTGACTAGAAAGCCGGTGACGTCGACCACTGAACACCACCCGAACAAGGAGAAGGGCCGACTTCGGCGGAAGTCATGACAGTGGTCTACAGCTCATCAGTTTATAATGCTCTGCTTCTACTGTTTACTATCTGTCACTTTACCCCTACCTATATGTACACATCGACCTCAATTACATCGTACCCCTGCACGTTGGAATTCATTATGTATTTATACCTTGTGTGATTTTTCTATTATTTTACTATTTTTCTCTCTGTATTGTTGGGGAGGGCCCATAGGTAAGTGTTTCACTGTTAGTCTACACCTGTTGTTTAAGAAGCATGTGACAAATACATTTTTTAAAAATATGTGGTTCCTGGGCTGGATCAGAAGCCTGCCATCACTGACTCGTCTGTCTGTCTGTCTGTCTGTCTGAGACACCAGGGAAGCTCCGTTCAGAGCACCCAGCCTAGCTTCTCTCTCTCTGGTTATTTCTCTCAGCAGGGGTGTGAAGATGGCCACGCAGAGTGTCTTTTCTGGGGAGAGAGAGAGAGTGAGGCAACCTGAGAAATATGGAAACATTGCAGCGGGCGGCAGCAGAATTTGAACTCAGTCACACAAGGCTACTGAGTCATGGGGTTGACTTCCGAGAAGGAGAGAGGGAGAAAGAGAGGGGAAATATTCAACTATTTAGAGCCCTCCATCTGAAACATGCCCCAGCCTCTCCAAGAAGGTAAATGAAAGGGATGGAAACACAGTATGTGTTTAGGAGCAGAGTGGTTGGTCAGATGATTTCTGCCTGCCCGTGGTTTTCCCTCTCTCTCTGGTACCCTGGAGCTATCGTATTCCCCTCAAACAGCGGTGTGCCGTTCGTGTGGGGCAGGCAGGCTGGTGGAGCGGGAAGGCTGGGAGCCATGCTGGAGGGGAGGGCTAGGCAGGGAGCTAGGCTGGAGGGGAGGGCTGGGCAGGGAGCCAGGCTGGAGGGGAGGGCTGGGCAGGGAGCCAGGCTGGAGGGGAGGGCTGGGCAGGGAGCCAGGCTGGAGGGGAGGGCTGGGCAGGGAGCCAGGCTGGAGGGGAGGGCTGGGCAGGGAGCCAGGCTGGAGGGGAGGGCTGGGCAGGGAGCCAGGCTGGAGGGGAGGGCTGGGCAGGGAGCCAGGCTGGAGGGGAGGGCTGGGCAGGGAGCCAGGCAGGCAGGCAGCCCTTTGGTGGCCTCTTTCACCTCCCACAATCCCTCTGACCTTCACACATGCAAATTAGCCATGTGCAGACAGTGAATGGGAGGAGAGCTTCCCCCCCTTCTCTTAGAGGAAAAGGGATCTCTATTTCTCAATTCAATTTCATTTTCAATTTAAGGGGCTTTATTGTCATGGGAAACATATGTTAACATTGCCAAAGCAAGTGAAGTAGATAATAAACAAAAGAGAAATAAACAATAAAAAATGAACAGTAAACATTACACTCACAAAAGTTCCTAAAGAATAAAGACATTTCCAATGTCATATTATGTCTATATACAGTGTTGTAATGATATGCAAATAGTTAATGTACAAAAGGGAAAATAAATCAACATAAATATAGGTTGTATTTACAATGGTGTCTTTTCTTGACTGGTTGCCCTTTTCTTGTGGCAACAGGTCACAAACCTTGCTGCTGTGATGGCACACTGTGGTATTTCACCCAGTAGATATGGGAGTTTAACAACATTTGGTTTGTTTTCGAATTCTTTGTGGACCTGTGTAATGAGAGGGAAATATGTCTCTCTAATATGGTCATACATTTGGCAGGAGGTTAGATGATATCTATATCATTCTGACATCATCCACTTCCCCTTTGCCCACTTAGAGAATGCTAGATGATAGGCTGGCACTGACTTAATGTGTGCGTGCCTGCGTGTGTATGCATGCGTGTGTGTGTGTGTGTGTGTGTGTGTGTGTGTGTGTGTGTGTGTGTGTGTGTGTGTGTGTGTGTGTGTGTGTGTGTGTGTGTGTGTGTGTGTGTGTGTGTGTGTGTGTGTGTGTGTGTGTGTGTACAGGTGCCAATGATGGGCAGAATTCTCTGCCTGACTGCTGTAGACTCTGCTGAACACTTAGCGGCTGATCCAGTTTCTTCATTTGTCTCATTGAGAGATGCCAGTATGGCAGTTTGTTAACATGTGGCTAGATGTGTTTGATGAACAATATGCAGCTGGTTCTCTATTGTTTTAATTTTAATATATTTTAATTAACACTTATTTTCTTTCTGAAAAAATTATAAACAGGTTAGTAATGTTGTTTCCCTCACTTTAAAACTTTATCGACAACACAGTGATATAAATTCATAAATCTAGACACTTCACATTCTCTTTTATCACATTCACTTTTATCACTCTCTCTCTCTCTCTCTCTCTCTCTCTCTCTCTCTCTCTCTCTCTCTCTCTCTCTCTCTCTCTCTCTCTCTCTCTCTCTCTCTCTCTCTCTCTCTCTCTCTCTCTCTCTCTCTCTCTCTCTCTCTCTCTCTCTCTCTCTCTCTCTCTCTCTCTCTCTCTCTCTCCTCTGTAGTTACTAGCAGCAGTAGGGGAAGATCAAGCAGACATACTCTATACTCTGGTTGATTCACCCCAGCCCAACCATCTGATTACAATAGACAGAATGGCAACCGTTGATCTGGCAAATTGATCGTGTGAGAAGGTGTGATGATGGTAGAGATGATTTAGAGCCTCTGGTCAGATGTGGGACTGTGGTGACCACCTCTGTCTGAACAGGCTGTCATTTACACCAATTAAAGCAATTAGAGCAATTATGTCATCTCGATCCCCACCACACCCCAGGCCACAAAACTCTGGCTGATTGGACAAAATATGGATATTGTGTCTGTGTAAGCGTACTTGCAAACAAACTCAATAAGCCTGTTCAATTATTTCTGTGCTGAAATAATTTGGGAAGGTTGGTTTGGAAATACACTATATATACAAAAGTGTGGAAACCCCTTCAAATGAATGGATTTGGCTATTTCAGCCACACTTGTTGCTGACAGGTGTATAAAACCAAGCACACCGCTGTGCAATCTCCATAGACAAACATTGACAGGAGAATGGTCTTACTGAAGAATTCAGTGACTTTCAACTTGGCACCGTCATAGGATGCCACCTGTCCAACAAGTCAGTTCGTCATATTTCTGCCCTGTTAGATCTGTCCTGGTCAACTGTAAGAGCTGTTATTGTGAAGTGGAAACGTCTAGGAGCAACAACGGCTCAGATCGGGACCACCGAGTGCTGAAGCACGTAGCGCGTAAAAATGAAAGCAACGTTAGCATGTGGCTGGGAAATTGGTTTTCCAGCCGCACACAGTCCTAAGATCACCATGTGTAATGCCAAGCGTCGGATGGAGTGCTGTAAAGCTCGCTGCCATTGGACACTGGAGCAGTGGAAACGCGTTCTCTGAAGTGATGAATCACGCTTCACCATCTGGCAGTCCAACGGACAAATCGCGTTTTGGAGGATGCCAGGAGAACGCTAACCTGCCCGAATGCATAGTGCCAGCTGTAAAGTTTGGTGGAGGATTAATAATGTTCTGGGGCTGTTTTTCATGGTTCAGGCTCCTTAGTTCCAGTGAAGGGAAATCTTAATGCTACAGCATACAAATCAAATCTTATTTGTCACATGCACCGAATACAACAGGTATTACCTTGAAACACTTACTTACAAGCCCTTAACCAACAAGGCAGTTTTAAGAAAATAGAGGTAAGAAGTTACAATGACATTCTAGATTCTGTGCTTCCAACTTTGTGGCAACCGTTTGAGAAAAGCCCTTTCCTGGCACAAAGCGAGGTCCATACAGAAATGGTTTGTCGAGATCTGTGTGGAATAACTTCACTGGCCTGCACAGAGCCCTGACCGAAACCCCTTTGGGATGATTTGGAATGCCAACTGCAGGCCTAATCACCCAACATCAATGTCCGACCTCACTAATGCTCTTGTGGTTCAAATCAAATCAAATGAAATGTATTTATATAGCCCTTCATACATCAGCTGATATCCCAAAGTGCTGTACAGATTGAATGGAATCATGTCCCCGCAGCAATGTTTCAACATCTAGTGGAAAGCCAGAAGAGTGGAGGCAGTTATAGCAGCAATGTTCCAACATCTAGTGGAAAGCCAGAAGAGTGGAGGCAGTTATAGCAGCAAAGGGGGGACCAACTCCATTTTAATGCCCATGATTTTGGAATGAGACAAGCATCAATATATTAATTTACAAACCAGTTTGTACCTACACTAGTTACACTTCAAGTATATTATTTGCCACTTTAGAATATAGAACTAATTTAACATGGAATGCAAAATGAGAGTTTGTAATTGGTTTGGCATCTTTTCACTAAAAGCTACTAGTGCCGTGAGCAGGAGACAGAGGCTTGCTGTCACACCACCTCCCTACCAATACCATGTTGTGTCTTCTTGATGAACATCCATTGGTATTGTTGGACAAACATGTAAAGGTTACTATAATGTCAGCTGTATGTCAGAAGGGATGCTGTTTTCCCTGCTGTAGATCACATTAGCATAATCCATAGTTTGGCTAACAAAGTGTTCCTTTGCCCAGTGTGAAGGCTGAGACATGAGACATGCTCTGGGTTAGAATGGATCTGGGTGGTGGGTGTGATGAGGACACCCAGAGATATTTATCAGCCAAATGTACAGTATATTACACTGTATATAGAGTTTATACCTTACAATGTCTCTGTGTGTGTGTATTTGTTTGTGTGCTGGAAACCACAGACATGCTGAGTACTGTCTGGAACATTTGTGACATTGACATAATTGCAGACGTAGCTTTAGTGGTTTCTAAAATGTTATCTCTCTCTCTCTCCACCCCCCCCCCCCCCCTCTCTCTCTCCCTCTCTCTCTCTCTCTCTCTCGCTTTCGCCCCCCCTCTCTCTCTCCCTCTCTCGTTCTCGCTCCCGCTCCCCCCCCCTCTCTCTCGCTCTCCCCCCCCTCTCTCTCGCCCTCCCTCTCTCCCCTCCTCTCTCTCTCCCTCTCCCCCCTTTCTCTCTCTGTCATTATCACACACTGTCGTTCTAGTTCTCTCCTCTCTCGCCTTCCCTCTCTCCCCTCCTCCCTCTCCCCCCCCTCTCTCTCCCCCCTCTCTCTCCCTCTCCCCCTCTCTCTCCCCCACCTCTCTCTCTCTGTCTCGCTCTCTCTCTCTCCCCTCTCTCTCTCTCTCTCCCTCTCCCCCCCCTCTCTCTCTCCCCTCTCTCTCTCTCTCCCCCCTCTCTCTCTCCCTCTCTCTCTCTCGCTCTCACTCCCCCCCTCTCGCTCTCTCTCGCTCTCTCTCCCCCCTTCTCTCTCTCTCGCCCACCCTCTCTCACCTCCTCTCTCTCTCTCTCTCTCTCTCCCCCCCCCCTCTCTCTGTCATTATCACACACTGTCGTTCTAGTTCTCTCTCCTCTCTCTTTTCTTTCTCTGCCCACCTCGCTCTTATTCCTCTACTATCTCTCTTTATTGCTCTGTGTCTCTCTCTTTCCCAAAGTGTTTTCAACTCTCCTCTCCCTCCTCCCCAGTCAGCCAGTCCTTGGTGTTGACCTTCAGTGCTGTAGTTAGGTAGTTAGTGGATGACTGTGGTGCTGCCTGCCTGCTGCACTCATTAAGCATTAAAGATGAATAGTTCCATTATAGGAGAGGAGGAAAAAAGACAATCAGTCCAATTAGAGATAATTAAGCGCTTGGAGGGCGAGAGGAGCTGAAGGACGAGGAGACCTGGGCTCTGTAAGTCCTCCTCAGCCCCAGCAGGTGTGTGTGTTTGGGGGGGTTACTGAGGCTTGGGGGTCAGTGGAAACACCTCTTGTTGACCTGTGACCCCTAACCCTGTGTCACTCCCCCTGTCAGCCCCGTGGCAGGATGGGAGCTTGTTAAAGAGAGGATGTTTGAAATGCCAAGCCAATACCATCACCTTAACGAACATGCGCACACTTTCATTCTTTCCTTCATGGATTTTATGCTGATGCACTTTCAATATTTATTATGCTGGGATGAAGGAGAAATCCAGGGTCAGAGTCTGAAATCGACTCCCTCTCTGTTTTCCCTATCAGGGCCCTGTTTATTTGTCCATTGTTAGTTTGTTATCACTTGGGTCTACTGTGAGATGTACAGTATTTACCTAATTTCTCCCTTCATGTTTTCATCATTATGTGGTGAAATTGAAACAGCTGTACTCCTCTGGGTGTTGCACATGTAGGCCAATAAAAATCATCTGCCACTTGGAGAAATGAGAGAGAAATCAGGACGAGCCTCCTCCAATGGGAGTACTGCTGCTGTCCTAATGGGAAACTCAGGTGGGTCAATATTACATTGTTCAGACACTGTGGAGCAAGAATCTGAGGGAGCTTTATATCACCTGACAGATACATTAGATTGAGCAGAAGTATTTCACAGATTAAAGGGGATTATACATATGTCGTTATGTGTTTGTATTGTGGAATCCTGTGAATGTGTGTTTCAGAGGTAAATAGTGCGTGACAGAGGGCCTATTCTCCTTGTGTTAGGGCCCCTGCCTTCTGCCTTGTGTGTGTTTGTGTAGTTGGGCGTGCAGCTAGCTCTGGTTTCTGCTTGTCAGGCGCCTCTGTTCCCTCTATTCCCTGCTCAGGCCAGTCACTATGGGCCCTGTGCGTATCAGAAACCATTATATCTAATGGCTTTTCCACATATCATTCTCCCTGTGTTATGACACTTATTTTATGACTGCTAACATATCAAATATTTAAATAAACAGAATAGGGGCTGGCTGATGCTGGAGGGAGAGACATGCATTTCCGTGCACACAGGCTGCAGGCAGACAGCGAGAAAGAAGAGAAAGAAGAGAGGGGGAAGAGAGGAGAGGAAGGGAGGAAAATTTGTCAGATGTAGGGAAGAGAAATGTTTAGCTTGCCTCCAATCAAAGTGGCGGAGGATGTTTTTTTCACATTTGCCTCTCAGTAGCTGGTGGCGGGCACCGGCAGAGGGTACATCCGTCAGCGTTTCTCCTGGGCCGGGGCCAACGGCGGGGCCCCAGTGGCTTGTAAAAGCAGACCAGCGTAGTGTACCAATATCAATCGCGTGCCAAGGAGCGCGAACTGGAGAGAAAGTTGAGATAAAAACAGAACATAACACAACAATGTTTATGTTAGAAAAGGAAGGGAGGGAGGGAGCGGTAGAAGACTGATGTATCTATCTGTTTCCTATAGAGAGAGAGAGAGAGAGAGAGAGAGAGAGAGAGAGAGAGAGAGAGAGAGAGAGAGAGAGAGAGAGAGAGAGAGAGAGAGAGAGAGAGAGAGAGAGAGAGAGAGAGAGAGATGCAAAAGCAACAGGGTCTTGTGGCTGAGCCGAACCGAGCATCTTGCGTTTGACTGCGTTAGTCGGAGGCCCATTACGTTCAGGCTAATCTTAAAATAATGAATTGTAAGTCGGTGCTTTTAAAGAGTATTGTAATTGAATCCTAAATTAGGCCTGGGAAAGAGGACACGTCCGGCTTTACTGTGAGCCTGCTCCCATTCCATCCCTCCCTCCTCCTCCTTCTCCTCCTCCACCACCTCTTCCTCCCCCACCTCCCTCCTCCCTCCATCCTTCACACTCTCCCTCCTTCATGCGGAGGAGAGAGAATGCGAGGCAGGAAATGCTAATGAAATGCATATTTGGGGAAAAATGGCCATCTATAACCTATCTATGTTCTTTGAATTTAAATGATGTGTGTGTCAGTGGTGTGATGTATTGTGCTTGTAGAAGGGGCATTCTGTCAGGCTTTTATTCCTGTAAACAAATGTGAGATAAAGAAGAAAAGTGGAGTAATACAGTAAACAGAATGGAATGAATAAATGTAGCTTTTGTTGTGAATAATTTGTGAGGGATGGAAGAGAACGCTATGTTT
The DNA here is from genome assembly GCF_023373465.1 of Oncorhynchus keta. Classification (NCBI taxonomy): domain Eukaryota; kingdom Metazoa; phylum Chordata; class Actinopteri; order Salmoniformes; family Salmonidae; genus Oncorhynchus; species Oncorhynchus keta. The sequence continues at coordinate 17,067,553 of NC_068449.1, read as the reverse complement.
CCTCAGAGAAGATTGACATTTTGGTTTTATATTGTTACTGCTGACTGAATTGAAAGATATTGGATATTGGCAACGGCAGGGTTTGGGCATTGCTGTTGTCTTTGTTTTGCTATTGTTTTGCTCTCTGTGGTCGTAGCCTAGGAATGGAGTCCTGCTCGGAGAGAACCTGTAAAAGCAGCTCAATGTGCTTCCACTTACCCATGCTGCCTCCCAGATGCTTGGCCTGCCTGCACCACGACCCCTGCCTGGCTCGCTGGATCAAAGCTCTGGGACGGGGCTGCCCTCCATAAAACATCTGCCTCTATGTGACTTGACGAGAGGCCTCGGAAGAAAGGTGGTGTTGGCTCTGAGGTCAGATAGAGGGTTTGATATCCATGGGGAAACATGGGAACCCTTATGGTGAAACCTGAACCAATTGTGTTGGATGTGTCGTTTACTGCTGGGTCTGTATTGGGCGTACTGGGACTATTAGAATAAATAGTGTAGGACGGACTCTTATTCCTCTTATTATGTTTCTATCTATGGATCAAACAACACATTCCTTCCACAGTAGAAGTATTGCCAAGCGTCTGTCCACTGTCCAAGACATCACAAACAGCTTGTTCTCCCAGCATCTGGCTCCAGATGTAATGATGAAGCCAAGTACACATGGTGAAATTAAGCAGACTGGGCAGTTCAATTGAAGGGATTGCTATGGCCTCTCTCTATGTTTTAATATGTCTGTGCTTTAAATACACAGCAATAAAAACCTGTTATGGTTGTAGTCTATTAAAAATAAGAGAAATGAAGGTGGGTATTTTTATGAACCAATTGCTTGTCCAGACCAGGGCGCATCTAGACAGTATTGGTGTTGATAAATAAAGCCTTAGTTCACTGTTCCACAGCCTTAGTCTTTAGTGATGCTTCTTCAGGCTGAGAGGCCTTGAAGTGTTTCCCCTGAGATTGTTTTTGCAGCCGTGGCAGAATTAGCAGGAGGGGGGTCTTCCTGGGGCATACATCAATACTGTGCACCACTGCTAAATGCATTTAGGGGAAGCACTGCATTGGGGTGTGGCTGGAGCCTGGGTGTGTGGCTGGAGCCTGGACAGGCATTAGGCTTTAGGCTTGCTCTCATTGATCGCTCAGCACCACCACACCATGTTCTCATCCAGTTTGCTGATTGATTCAGAGGTCTTAAGAGATTGGAAGCGACCTGGGCTCAGCGCTTTCCCCTGGATTGGCCTGGAGAGGCCATGGGGGTCACAGCCAGCCCATTTCCAGACAACTCCCGGGTCAACCAGCCCATTCAGCCAGAGGCACAGGGAATTAAGAGGAACATCAACACCCTGATGCTCTTGCCTTGTGCCGCTTGGAAGGGGTGTAGGGTTGGGGGAGGGGGGACCTGGCTTTATCCCAGACAACCCCCCAAAAGACACGCATGCACACCCTCTCCATCCAGCCTCAGTTCTCTGAATGTAACTGCAGTGTGATGTATTCACCAGCCTGCTGTTGTCTCATCCATACAATGTCCTGACAATGATAAATCAACAGCAGCCAGTGCATCATGTAGAAAATGTTTTTCTAATTAACTTAGTAAATTTCCCATTGCGCTATCAGACAGTCGCCGTGCCTCGTACGGAGTCCGATAATGAAATCAATTTGGTTCAAATTGTTTCAGGTGACTTTTAATGAGTATCTTATAACTGCCGGAGGATAGAAGGTCAGGATATCTGTTTGTTGTTTTATAAGTGATGGATCGCTCCACGGAAAACATGGGTATCCAGAGAGGACTAGGCTGGGGTCCAAAGCACAATGACATTGTGTCATTCACTCCCTGTAGTGTAGTGGTGATTCACTAAGACTGCGCTATGGGTTTGAATGCTGTACTTGAGGAGGGATAGAAGGTAGCACATCCAATGGATTGATTGAAGACCTAAGGGTTGAATCATTGCCATAATCATTTGGGAGCGTTCTTTATACTGTAGCAGTGCAGTCTTCCATTTTCATAATGCACGACTCGAGGCTATACTCCTCTTGCTCCATGGTTAGGGGAGCAGCTGAATAGCCTGTTTATTATTAGAGCAGCTGGAAGCAGAGGCTGATGAAAGAGAGAAGGAGAGAGTGTAGTTCTGCCCAGAGGAACCTTTAACTTCATTTGTGTATCTATTGCTCCTCTTAATATTCAATTCTGTATTTTTCCTCTTCTCTGAACACATTACCGGCGAATAGCCATTGCTAATTCATAAACACACTTGATAATTCTGCCTCATTTATAGTTATTGGAGCCAATACCTATTACTTCTCTTCCAGACCATTCTATTAGCCTAAGGGGTGATTCCCCTGAATCGCTAAAGTGTAGATTTAATATCAGTGTTTATGGAGGCTCTGGTCTCTAAAGAGAGAAAAAACACAGCACATTTCCTCAATAAACGAATAGCCTCTCCTCTCTCCCTGGGGCCATGGATTTATTGTGCTGTTTTTTTCCTCTTTCATATGGTTGCGGAACGCGCCCGGCGCCCCCAAGCGTCTCGTCTCCCCAGCAGCCTGCCTTTCTGCCTGGCTCTCTGCCTGGCCTGCCAGGCTCTCTGTCTCTGTCTGTCTCTGACTGGGAGGGAGCACATTCCTCTCGTGCCACGACTGCCCTCCCTCACATGAAGTAACTGTGTAGCGGCTGAGGCTCTGTCCCAGGGTTCCTGCTGGCAGGAAGTGAAGCGTCTAGCACTCCAACCGAGCGCAGGCCAGGCCAGCTCCTCAGAGAGGCTGGGAGAGACAGACTCTTCTTTCTTTCTCCTCCACGTCAATATCAGCTCTATCTCCTCGTTCAGACAGCAGCCAGCCAGCAGAGATAGGTCTGATCATCTAGTGTCTCTGATGATTTAATGGTAGAATGAATGGGTGAATCTGGTAGTGGCCTGGTATAACACTGACAATCCATTACTGTTGATAGACTGCCTGGCGAGAGATACAGGATACTGGCATGGATGTGGTGTGGTAAGAGCTGGGTTGGTGTGTTCCATGTTGTTTGTGTCCCTGCTGCTGTGAATGTGTCTCTGTCTGTTAAGTGCTGTATTTGTTTTCATTCTGTGCTGGTGTGTTTGTGTCAAGTCGTCTCGTCGTCACAAGTCTCATTTTTACATTGAGTTTTTTTCCCAGGAGGATAAGAGTTCCTGCCATCCTCATCCTCAAACCCAATCTCTTCTCAGACAGATGAGCGCCCCTCCCTCTCTCATCCTCTCCCCCTCTCCCCCTCTCCCTCCCTCTGTTCCCTGCTCTAACGACGGCTGCGTGCTCGACGTGAGGAACCAAAAGCTCTGCCACTTTACTTTAGCACAGGGGGATGTGTTTTCAGACACACGGGATGTGTTGTAAATATTGGTGTCAAACACGGAGGGCACTATTACCAACCAGCACCTCAGCATCCTAACACCAGGGAGAGCAATTACCAGCATGATCTCAACACAATAGTATGATGCTACTGCTGCCTGCCTGCATGACAACAACGGACTCTTATCTGCCTCCTCTCTCTCTCTCTCTCTCTCTCTCTCTCTCTCTCTCTCTCTCTCTCTCTCTCTCTCTCTCTCTCTCTCTCTCACATCTATATGACTCCTCTGTCTCTCTACTCTCTGTCAATCTCCCTCCCTCCCTGTAATAATTGAATGCATCTCATTCCTAGCCGGCCTTCATGCCTAGCTGCCTGTGCCACCCAGGACTGAGCCTGTTGGACTGAGGAAAGACAATTTGCTCCACCATGACTCCCCAGGGACCATTCACACGCTCACTGCTGACATTTGCTAAGAGACATTTTGCAACATGGCGAGGATTGATATGTTAATCAGATTGAGATTTTTGTCTCTATAAAGATTCACTGATGCACTTTGAATTCAGTCCTGGGGAAGCACACTTTGATCACAAAGTCAATGTTGCTGTAGGGCTTTTAACCGTTTACCAGCAGTGTAAGGTGCTGTTACAGGCTGGTTGTTACATGGAGCCCCTCCGTAATATTAGTTTAAAAAATGCTTGACACAAGACCATTCACTTTAGTAGTTCAGTCTCAGTGACTGTGTAAAACAACCTCTCCCTCAACGTGGTTAAGACAAAGGAGATGATTGTGGACTACAGGAAAAGGAGGACCGAGCACGCCCCCATTCTCATCGACAGGGCTGCAGTGGAGCAGGTTGAGACCTTCAAGTTCCTTGGTGTCTACATCACCAACAAACAAGAATGGTCGAAGCACACCAAGACAGTCGTGAAGAGGGCACAACAAAACCTATTCCCTCTCAGGAGAATGAAAATATTTGGCATGGCTCCTCAGATCCTAAAAAGTTTCTACAGCTGCACCATCGAGAGCGTCCTGACTGGTTGCATCACTGCCTGGTATGGCAACTGCTCTGCCTCTGACCGCAAGGCACTACAGTGGGTTGTGCGTACGGCACAGTACATCACTGGGGCCAAGCTACCTGCCATCCAGGACCTCTATACCAGGCGGTGTCAGAGGAAGGTCCTAAAAATTGTCAGCCACCCTAGTCATAGACTGTTCTCTCTGTCTAGGTCTAGGTCTAGGTCCAAGAGACTTCTAAACAGCTTCTTCCCACAAGCCATAAGACTCCTGAACAACTAATCAAATGGCTACCCAGACTATTTTCATTGCCAACCCCAATCTTTTACGCTGCTGCTGCTCTCTGTTTGTTATCTATGCATAGTCACTTTAATAACTCTACCTACATGTACATTTGACCTCAAATACCTTGACAAACCGGTACCCCCGCACATTGACACTGTACCGGTACCCCCTGTATATAGCCTCCACATCGACTCTGTACCGGTACCCCCTGTATATAGCCTCCACATTGACTCTGTACCGGTACCCCCTGTATATAGCCTCCACATTGACTCTGTACCGGTACCCCCTGTATATAGCCTCCACATTGACTCTGTACCGGTACCCCCTGTATATAGCCTCCACATTGACTCTGTACCGGTACCCCCTGTATATAGCCTCCACATTGACTCTGTACCGGTACCTCCTGTATATAGCCTCCACATTGACTCTGTACCGGTACCCCCTGTATATAGCCTCCACATTGACTCTGTACCGGTACCCCCTGTATATAGCCTCCACATTGACTCTGTACCGGTACCCCCTGTATATAGCCTCCACATTGACTCTGTACCGGTGCCTCCTGTATATAGCCTCCTCATTGACTCTGTACCGGTACCCCCTGTATATAGCCTCCACCCACATTGACTCTGTACCGGTACCTCCTGTATATAGCCTCCACATTGACTCTGTACCGGTACCCCCTGTATATATCCTCCACATTGACTCTGTACTGGTACCCCCTGTATATAGCCTCCACATTGACTCTGTACCGGTACTCCCTGTATATAGCCTCCACATTGACTCTGTACCGGTACCCCTGTATATAGCCTCCACATTGACTCTGTACCGGTACCCCTGTATATAGCCTCCACATTGACTCTGTACCGGTACCCCCTGTATATAGCCTCCACATTGACTCTGTACCGGTACCCCTGTATATAGCCTCCACATTGACTCTGTACCGGTACCCCCTGTATATAGCCTCCACATTGACTCTGTACCGGTACCCCCTGTATATAGCCTCCACATTGACTCTGTACCGGTACCCCACATGACTCTATAGCCTCCACATTGACTCTGTACCGGTACCCCCTGTATATAGCCTCCACATTGACTCTGTACCGGTACCCCCTGTATATAGCCTCCACATTGACTCTGTACCGGTACCCCCTGTATATAGCCTCCACATTGACTCTGTACCGGTACCCCCTGTATATAGCCTCGCTATTGCTATTTTACTGCTGCTCTTTAATGACTTGTTACTGTAATTTCTTTATTTTTTTGTGTATTTTTCTTAACTGCAATGTTGGTTAAGGGCTTGTAAGTAAGCATTCACTGTAAGGTCTACTACACCTGTTCTATTCAGCGACAAATAACATTTGATTTGATAAAAGACTGGATAAGAGTATTCACTTGTGATTTGTTTTCAAGGAATGCACATATTTACCATTTGCCATCAGATGATATATTTTCCTGTCATTGTGGCTGGGCAGTTAAGAGTTAACGTGCCTGCTCCTCTCCTCTTGATGACATCAGTATTGTCTTTGCATCCATGAAATTAAATGTCTAATCTTAGTCAGCAGGAGTGGGGAATTCGCACACATTAATATGGAGCTCGATCTCCTCTCCCCTCCTCTGCAGTCTCTCCCGCCCTGTTCTCTTCGGTATGAAACGGTCTATGTTTGGAACTAATGCAGGGCTTTGTACTGCAGGCACAGCCGTAGTGTTACATTTATAGTACCCCTTGTCCTAGCACAAGAGTGTTGCACATGGAATAATGATAAGACAGCTAGCAGTTAGCTGGGGAATGATATGATGGTCATTGTATTTAATAAATGACCTTGTCCATGGTGTCCAGAATCACTATGTCGTGAGGCTTGGGACTGGACCACAGCAGCCGACTACAGCTAGCTAAAAGGGCTTTTCTCTGGGTGGGCTCAGACCTCTCTCCTCTCCCTCTGACCATCGATCCAGCTCAGCCATGGACCAAACCCAGGTCAGAAGAGACAGGTCAGAGGAGACAGGTCAGAGGCGACAGGAGAGAGGAGACAGGAGAGAGGAGACAGGAAAGAGGAGACAGATCAGAGGAGACAGGAAAGAGGAGAGAGGAGACAGGTCAGAGGATAGAGGAGACAGGAGAGAGGAGACAGGTCAGAGGAGACAGGTCAGAGGCGACAGGAGAGAGGAGACAGGTCAGAGGAGGATAGGAAAGAGGAGAGAGGAGACAGGTCAGAGGATAGAGGAGACAGGAGAGAGGAGAGAGGAGACAGGTCAGAGGAGACAGGTCAGAGGGGAGAGGAGAGAGGAGAAATGTCAGAGGAGACATGAGAGAGGAGACAGGAGAGAGGAGACAGGTCAGAGAGGAGAAGAGAGAGGAGACAGGTCAGAGGAGAGAAGAGAGAAGAGACAGGTCAGAGGAGACAGGTCAGAAGAGACAGGTCAGGGGAGAGAAGAGAGAGGAGACAGGTCAGATGAGAGAGGTCAGAGGAGAGAAGAGAGAGGAAACAGGTAGAGGAGACAGGTCAGAGGAGAGAAGAGACAGGTCAGGGGAGAGAAGAGAGAAGAGACAGGTCAGAGGAGACAGGTCAGAAGAGACAGGTCAGGGGAGAGAAGAGAGAGGAGACAGGTCAGATGAGACAGGTCAGAGGAGAGAAGAGAGAGGAAACAGGTAGAGGAGACAGGTCAGAGGAGAGAGGAGACAGGTCAGATGAGACAGGTCAGAGGAGAGAAGAGAGAGGAGACAGGTCAGAGGAGAGAAGAGAGAGGAGACAGGTCAGAGGAGACAGGTCAGAGGAGAGAAGAGAGAAGAAACAGGTCAGAGGAGACAGTTCAGAGGAGAGAGGAGACAGGTCAGAGGAGACAGGTCAGAGGAGAGAAGAGAGAGGAGACAGGTCAGAGGAGAGAAGAGAGAGGAGACAGGTCAGAGGAGAGAGGAGACAGGTCAGATGAGACAGGTCAGAGGAGAGAAGAGAGAGGAGACAGGTCAGAGGAGAGAAGAGAGAAGAAACAGGTCAGAGGAGACAATTCAGAGGAGAGAGGAGACAGGTCAGATGAGACAGGTCAGAGGAGACAGGTCAGAGGAGAGAGGAGACAGGTCAGAGGAGAGAGGAGACAGGTACAGATGAGACAGGTCAGAGGAGACAGGTCAGAGGAGACAGGAGAGAGGAGACAGGATAAACATGTTAGCAGGTGGGGCTGGTGTGAAGCTAGAGCTGGACACAGACAGTAAATGACTGTAATGACAGTCTGTTGGAGGAAGGTGGTGATTTGGTCATCTGTGTGGAGGACAGGACAGTGATGACCACAGTGACTGGCCACAATGCCTGGCCTGGCTGTAGGGCTGGAGTCGTGTGTGTGTGTTTGTGAGCTTGGCAGGGCTATCACTGCTTTCAGCAGCTCCTAGACTAGCAGTTTCTGATGGAGCTGCATATGAACACATGCAGGCAATCACGTTTTCACTGCAACATGTAGACCAATAGGAGGCAACCAGTTCAATGTATGTCCCCACATTCAAAATGGAATTACATTAATAATAATTAAGTAATATTGTTTTTATGTCTATATGATTTTGATGGGTAAAGTCTGTTGTTTCCTAATCCACATTTCACTATGTTTTGTGGGGATTATTTTGTTTTTGCTGATTAACAACTTTGCACATTAAAGTGAAAGACTAACCATTTTGAAGTCAGAAAATCAGAGTCAATAGAACTCTGAAAAGCAATTTAAGCAGTTTCACCCGGTTGTCATTTTTCTAGTGTTCCTTTCTTAATAGCTTTGTTTTGCAATAAGCTCGCGAGAGTTGGAAACTGCAGGGGAGTTCATGAATTGAATTTCAGACTAAGCACTGAATTAGTATTCTCTTAACACCTCAATTGAATGGCATGCCCAGATGAACAAAACTGAAAATACATTGGAACAAATAAAGAAATTGTACTCTATTCCCCGTGACAGTTTTATCTACTGTCCCTCTTTCTGAAAAAACATGGTTCAATTTATATTATTCATCTTTTCAAAAGTACATCCGTTTCTCCAAGGAAAAAAAAAACATTTATATTTGCTATCAAGTCTTTTGGTGTAGTATGAACTAGATAGTTGGCTCATCCCCGGAAATAGGCCTAGTTTGGGATGAAATCTCATTTAATAGAACTTTACAGGACAATATTGGAGTAACACTTAAATCACTTTAAACAATCTGAAGTCAGTTTAGAAAATCTTCCGTGTGTTGCGCCAGCCTCCATGGGTTTAACTGCAGTGATGTTGTAACTTTAGCTCTCACTAGGTATTCTTCCATTTGAATTATGTGTTTCCTTCCCCACACTAGGGAGCACTTATTCCTGGTCTGAGTTTAGCACTGATATTCTGAACTTGGCAGTGACATGAGGGGATTTGCTCAAGTTGGGCTCAGTGTATTGGCAAAGGGATTCCACTTGAGACAGACCAGGGAGGGGAGAGGAGGAGAGGGGAGAGAGGGAATAGAGGGAGGAGAGGGGAGAGAGGGGAGAGAGGGATGGAGCGAGAGAGGGAGGGAGGGCGACCTGAGTGCGTTCCATATCGCAGCAGAGTGAGTGGCAGAGTGCCCTAGATCTGTGGATTGAAGAGTGGTGCCCTTTAGCCACACAGGCCTGTCTAATTAATATGAATGTTAGGCAGGGAGGGAGGGGAGTGCAGCCTGCTGCAGAGAGAAAACAGTAACACCACACTAGTGCTGACCCCATTTAGTGGACTGGTCGATTGTTTGGTCAATAGGCCGTTGGTCGACCAAGATTTTTTTAGTCCAGCCGTGGCAAATAAATACAACATATTACACAGGAGACACGTGTCTGATTCACGCCTATCTGATTCACGCCTGTCTGATTCACGTCTGTCTGAAACACGCCTGTCTGATTCACACCTGTCTGATTCACGCCTGTCTGATTCACGCCTGTCTGATTCACACCTGTCTGATTCACACCTGTCTGATTCACGCCTGTCTGATTCACGTCTGTCTGAAACACGCCTGTCTGATTCACACCTGTCTGATTCACGCCTGTCTGATTCACGCCTGTCTGATTCACACCTGTCTGATTCACACCTGTCTGATTCACGCCTGTCTGATTCACGTCTGTCTGAAACACGCCTGTCTGATTCACACCTGTCTGATTCACGCCTGTCTGATTCACACCTGTCTGATTCACACCTGTCTGATTCACACCTGTCTGATTCACGCCTGTCTGATTCACGCCTGTCTGATTCACACCTGTCTGATTCACACCTGTCTGATTCAAGCCTATCTGATTCACGCCTGTCTGATTCACGTCTGTCTGAAACACGCCTGTCTGATTCACACCTGTCTGATTCACGCCTGTCTGATTCACGCCTGTCTGATTCACACCTGTCTGATTCACACCTGTCTGATTCACGCCTGTCTGATTCACGCCTGTCTGATTCACACCTGTCTGATTCACACCTGTCTGATTCACGCCTGTCTGATTCACGCCTGTCTGAGTGGACTAATCCATTGTGGAGGCTGGGATGGCACACCAGTATCACCAACAATACATTTACCGTTAATTCCCATTATTTATCATCTACAATGTTTGTTTGGTTACCATAATTTCTGTTAATCCATTCAATATATTATTACTAGTCTTACCGTTGTCATTGTAGGAGGGGACACATTGTTTGCAGAGCGCACAACCTAGGCTACACTTGTGGGATTTTAGGGGGTTTATTTAATTCCATTTATGAGTCAATTTCTTCATTGTCTTTTGTTTGGAGAGCTCCTGTCAGTCTTGACAAAAGTAACGCACCTTGGTTACACATATAGAAGGAAGAGTAGTATACCTGGCCTTGCGCGCAAATGTAGGCCTATCAATGTAGGCCTATCAATGTAGGCCTATAAATGTAGGCCTATAAATGTAGGTCTATAAATGTAGGTCTATAAATGTAGGCCTATAAATGTAGGTCTATAAATGTAGGTCTATAAATGTAGGCCTATAAATGTAGGTCTATCAATGTAGGCCTATCAATGTAGGCCTATAAATGTAGGTCTATAAATGTAGGCCTATCAATGTAGGCCTATCAATGTAGGCCTATAAATGTAGGCCTATAAATGTAGTCCTATGTAGTTCTATAAATGTAGGTCTATAAATGTAGGTCTATAAATGTAGGCCTATAAATGTAGGCCTATAAATGTAGGCCTATAAATGTAGGTCTATAAATGTAGGTCTATAAATGTAGGCCTATAAATGTAGGTCTATAAATGTAGGTCTATAAATGTAGGCCTATAAATGTAGGTCTATAAATGTAGGCCTATAAATGTAGGCCTATCAATGTAGGCCTATAAATGTAGGTCTATAAATGTAGGCCTATAAATGTAGGTCTATAAATGTAGGCCTATCAATGTAGGCCTATCAATGTAGGTCTATAAATGTAGGTCTATAAATGTAGGTCTATAAATGTAGGTCTATAAATGTAGGTCTATAAATGTAGGTCTATAAATGTAGGCCTATAAATGTAGGTCTATAAATGTAGGTCTATAAATGTAGGCCTATAAATGTAGGCCTATAAATGTAGGCCTATAAATGTAGGTCTATAAATGTAGGCCTATCAATGTAGGCCTATCAATGTAGGTCTATAAATGTAGGTCTATAAATGTAGGTCTATAAATGTAGGTCTATAAATGTAGGTCTATAAATGTAGGCCTATACATATAGGTCTATAAATGTAGGTCTATAAATGTAGACCTATAAATGTAGTCCTATAAATATTCCCATTTGGGAATCTGATACTATTTCTGATTGTCTTCACTTACCATCACTGTGGTGCTTCTCAGTAAATTAAGTCTGTTTTTACATCCATTGAGAATGACAATAGTTCTTCAATGTTGCCTGTTTGAAAAATATTTCCAGCTTTCTCCCTTTCCTATTACTACTAGGCAGGCTCTGTTTCGGTGGAAAGGTGATAAAATAGGCCTACCTGATTACTTCTTATCCCTGTCTGTCTGTCTGTCTGTCTGTCTGTCTGTCTGTCTGTCTGTCTGTCTGTCTGTCTGTCTGTCTGTCTGTCTGTCTGTCTGTCTGTCTGTCTGTCTGTCTGTCTGTCTGTCTGTCCGTCCGGAGCTCACTGGCGCTGGACACTCTGAGGGCCCACAATATTTTATACAATGTTTGCTAGCACAAGCTGCAGCTGGCCCAAACTAATACAATAGTTGATACAATGTTTCAAGTTCCTTGCAGACAGGCCATGCATAGCCAATGTGATTTATAGGATATTTATTTTTATCAGGATATTTTCTACCGTCGGGCTGCAATGTTTTATTTGTTGGCTTTATGTAGGCTATATTTACATATTGGCAATGACAATAGAAGTTACTTTTAGATTTGTATCATTTTCATTTAGATAGAATTTTGATTAACCACATGACATTGATTTTGATATATGAAGACTGTACTATAAATGAAATTAAACTCTGTGTATAATGTTTTTATTTCAGTGCTTAAAGCATCAGAAAAGCTCAGTAGCCTACACATAGTTGATTTTATTCAAACATAAGGTGTGTCTATATCTGGAAAAATACACGTTTAAAAATGTGACTCTCGATCAACCAACATTTTTTAGTCGGTGACAGCCCTTCAGTAGCTGTATGTGTGCTTGGGTTTAAAGTGATGGTTGTGTGTATAATGATATTCCTGCAAAAACATTATTTCAAAGTAAACTTCTGAACCTATTGCATTTGGGTGTACTTTGTGTGTGTGTGTGTGTGTGTGTGTGTGTGTGTGTGTGTGTGTGTGTGTGTGTGTGTGTGTGTGTGTGTGTGTGTGTCTGTGTGTCTGTGTGTGTGTGTGTGTGTCCGTGAGTCCACTTCATAACACACATACATACTGTAGTATCATCACTCTTTGCTCCACATTATGGCACTTGTTTCCACTTTCTTTTGTCAGATTGTAGTCACTGGTGATTGAGTGAGTGAGTGGTTGTGGTCATCAGTCTGTGGTCAGTGGTTGTGGTTGGTTCAGTGATTGGCAGAGCTGTATCATGGCTATTTGGAACAATTTTAAGAGCAAACAGGCTACAGAAAATACCATCCGTCAACCCTGCTCATAGAATATTGACTTTGTTTTTTAATATTATTTCTATAGAAAAATTAACATACACCTCGAAAATTAACATACAGTACATCTTCCCTCATTAGGCCATCTATTTTGTGAAGTGCACCAGTCCCTCCTGTAGAAAAGCAGCCCCACAACATGATGCTGCCACCCCCGTGCTTCATGGTTGGGATGATCGGCTTGCAAGCCTCCCCCTTTTTCATCCAAACATGACGATGGTCATTATGGCCAAACAGTTCTATTTTTCTTTAATCAGACCAGAGGACATTTCTCCAAAAAGTACAATCTTTGTCCCCATGTGCAGTTGCAAACTGTAGTCTGACTTTTTTTATGGTGGTTTTGGAGCAGTGGCTTCTTCCTTGCTGAGCGGCCTTTCAGGTTATGTCGAGATAGGACTCGTTTTACTGTGGATATAGATACTTTTGTACCCGTTTCCTCCAGCATCTTCACAAGGTCCTTTGCTGCTGTTCTGGGATTGATTTGCACATGTTAATCTCTAGGAGACAGAACGCGTCTCCTTCCTGAGCGGTATGATGGCTGCGTGGTCCCATGGTGTTTATACTTGCGTGCTATTGTTTGTACAGATGAACGTGGTACCTTCAGGCATTTGGAAATTGCTCCCAAGGATGAACCAGACTTGTGGAGGTCTACATTTTTTTTCTGAGGTCTTGGCTGATTTCTTTTGCTTTTCCCATGATGTCAAGCGAAGAAACACTGAGGTTGAAGGTAGGCCTTGAAATACATCCACAGGTACACCTCAAATGATGTCAATTAGCCTATCAGAAGCTTCTAAGGCCATGAAATCATTTTCTGGAATTTTCCAAGCTGATTAAACGCAAAGTCAACTTAGTCTATGTAATCTTCTGACCCACTGGAATTGTGATACAGTGAATTTGAAGTCAAATCAAATTTCAAATCAAATGTATTCATAAAGCCCTTCTTACATCAGCTGATATGTCAAAGTGCTGTACAGAAACCCAGCCTAAAACCCCAAACAGCAAGCAATGCAGGTGTAGAAGCACGGTGGCTAGGAAAAACTCCCTAGAAAGGCCAGAACCTAGGAAGAAACCTAGAGAGGAACCAGGGGGTGGCCAGTCCTCTTCTGACTGTGTCGGGTGAAGATTATAACAGAACATTGCCAAGATGTTCAAATGTTCATAGATGACCAGCAGGGTCAAATATTAATAATCACAGTGGTTGTCGAGGGTGCAACAGGTCAGCACCTCAGGAGTAAATGTCAGTTGGCTTTTATATAGATATAACAGATTGAACCTAGCCCTCCGACACATAAACTAATGCAGCATAATTACTGGAGGCTGAGACAGGAGGGGTCGGGAGACACTGTGGCCCCGTCCGACGATAACCCCAGACAGGGCCAAACAGGCAGGATGTAACCCCACCCACTTTGCCAAAGCACAGCCCCTACAGCTCTAGAGGGATATCTTCAACCACCAACTTACCATCCTGAGACAAGGCTGAGTATAGCCCACAAAGATCTCAGCCACGGCACAACCTAAGGGGGGGTGCCAACCAAGACACGAAGATTACGTCAGTGACTCAACCCACTCAAGTGGCGCACCCCTCCTAGGGACGGCATAGAAGAGCACCAGTAAGCCAGTGACTTAGCCCCTGTAATAGGGTTAGAGGCAGAGAATTCCAGTGGAGAGAGGGGAACCGGCCAGGCAGAGACAGCAAGGGTTCGTTGCTCCAGAGCATTTCCGTTCACCTTCACATTCCTGGGCCAGACTACACTCAATCATATGACCCACTGAAGAGATGAGTCTTCAATAAAGACTTAAAGGTTGAGACCGAGTCTGCGTCTGTCACATGGGTAGGCAGACCATTCCATAAAAATGGGGCTCTATAGGAGAAAGCCCTGCCTCCAGCTGTTTGCTTAGAAATTCTAGGCACAGTTAGGAGGCCTGCGTCTTGTGACTGTAGCGTAGTGAAATCATGTGAAAGTAAAGTAATCTGTCTGTAAACAATTGTTGGAAAAATTACTTGTGTCATGAATAAAGTTGATGATCTAACCGACTTGCCAAAACTATAGTTTGTTAACAAGAAATTTGTGGATTGGTGTATGTTAAGTGTATGTAAACTTGTGACTTCAACTGTATCTCCTGGACATTGTCCGTTGATTAGCTCTATCAGCCAGCCAGCCAGCCAGCCAAGCATTGTATACAGTACTGTGCAGTAGGCCATTCTGCTGCTCCCAGCAGGGTTGACTCAGGCGTTATTGAGTAGGGATGTGGAGCTATTGTTTAGGGAGGCAGAGATGAGCCACACAGAGCCCCCCCCTCCCATGTCTGACTGAGACAGAGGGAACAAATGTCATAAATCATCCATAATCCACCACACTGGATAGGAGAGGAGAAAAGGGGAGACATCACGCTTCACATAATCTGCCCTGCTCACAAATCCACCATACGGGTGACAGATTAACATTAGCCTGACATCTAGGCTACGATTTTCCAGTCAACACACCGGGACCCAGAAAAGAACCTGTAAATGTGAAATACTTGAAAGGAAAAGATTTCTCCTGGCATCTCTCTTTTCAGGTTCAGTTTACTGTGTAACAGAAGAAGCGTATTTAGCATATTACTGTTATATACCTGTGTAGTCAATTTAGCGGGAATGTAAATTCACCTGGGAGAACCATTTTTATGGGAGTCTGGGGGCATCCACCCACTGCAGAAATGTGACAACAAATTCTGTATTTTGGTGTGCTCTGAACTGCATATGGAATGAACAGTCTTTCAAAAAGAGTTCTTCTAAAACATTTCACAAACCGTCTTTTCTCTGTCCTCTTGCATTGTGTCCAGGTGGCCTCTAAGGACTTCATGGCTATGAAGCGCTCCCAGCTCTATGGGATGGGCAACAACCCCTACTCTCAGCAGCAGCAGGGTGGGCCCTATCCCAACCAGCCATACGGATCGCCCACTCCACACCGATACCCAATGGGGTTGCAGGGGAGGGGCCAGGTGGGCATTGGCGGGATGCAGTACCCTCAACAGCAGGTATGTACACTATGTCCACATGAGGAAGATGATTCACAATTGTGCAACTGTTCTGTTGCACACTCGCTCCCTAGGGCCAGGATCTTTTCCAGACCATCTGATGTGACAGGAACATCCCCAGGCCCTTTTCTTCCCTGATGCTTGACACTTGATTTAAGTGTACATTAATACCAAGCCATTCTGTGTTCTCTGAGTGTATCATGTCAAATGGTACAGTAGAGTATCAGATTGATTAGTAAGTATCTCAGTGTGATTGAGAAAGCATCCTCTGTACAGTAGATTACAGGAACTGTCACAGTTGTCATAAATGGCATTGCAATGGATATTTGTTTCTCATTTGGAACAATATCTGTATTTCTTCGAAGGATGGCATGTTTAATTTCAGATCTAACCCAAAGTGTCACGCAGTTTCGCCTCTGATATTTCTGTGGCTCGCACCTGGAAGTGGCAGTTCATCAATGCGTTCCCCATATCCTCCCTCTGGAATGGGCTGGTTGCTGTCTTTAGTGTGATGAAACCAAACCCAGTACTGGAGGAGTCATTCTAACAACAGTCAACATCTGTCTCTCACAGCCAACAGCCGCACTTCACTAATATAATGATTCAGTGTTCCAAACAATGATGTGTTTGCCCCATTTGGAGTGTGTGTGTGTGTGTGTGTGTGTGTGTGTGTGTGTGTGTGTGTGTGTGTGTGTGTGTGTGTGTGTGTGTGTGTGTGTGTGTGTGTGTGTGTGTGTGTGTGTGTGTGTGTGTGTGTGTGTGTGTGTGTGTGTGTGTGTGCGTGCGTGTGTGTGTTTGCGTGCATGCGTGTGTTAGAGATAGAGTCTTGTCTCTGTACGCAGACTAGGACAATGGCTCAGTCAGTTTGGTTGGTTTTTAAACAACTGTGTTTGCTGCCAAAGCAGGCCAGTCTATTCTATAATTAGCCTGACCTGATGGTCAGAGTTTTAATGTGCCTCGCCAAGGTTTGTTGCACACATGGTGAGAGCAGATATGATATTGAGAAGGACAGACAGACAGTCTTTATTCTTTCTGATTACATTTATATTATAAACCAGGGATGGGGAACTGGCTTACAGGCCCTAAAAAATAAATACAAATAATAATAATAATAATAAATGTAAAAATTGCATGAAATTAGTTTTACAATTGCAAAATCTTCCGTCCGCCCATGGCAAAAAGTGTAGAATTGTAGCATTCTTGCTTCAAAACTTCAACATTTTCTTTACACCCCGTGGCAAAATGCTTAGAATTGCACACAAATGAACTCTAAAAGTCTAAAAACTTTGTCTCCGGGGGCTACTAAGATGTTTTGCTCTCAATGTGGGGGAGGGGGAATGGATGTGGGTATGCAGACCGCTAAGGTTTAATAAGAACTGGAGACTGCGTCCAAGATGTGCGCCCATTGTTTTCAAGGCAGTCTACTCACGCACACGCATACGCACACGCACACACACACACACACACACACACACACACACACACACACACACACACACACACACACACACACACACACACACACACACACACACAATTCAGCCATGGTGACCCAATAATCCACATAGTTTAAAAAGCAGTAGAGACTCCGTGTCGTTTAAACTGTTTTCATTATTCACTCTAACATGCCATCCTGTTCAGTATTATTTACTCTCCCGTTCTCATGTTCAATATTATTTACTCTCCCATTCTCATGTTCAATATGATTTACTCCCCCATTCTCATGTTCAATATGATTTACTACTCCCCCATTCTCATGTTCAATATGATTTACTCTCCCATTCTCATGTTCAATATGATTTACTCTCCCATTCTCATGTTCAATGTGATTTACCCTCCCATTCTGATGTTCAATATGATTTACTCCCCCATTCTCATGTTCAATATGATTTACTACTCCCCCATTCTCATGTTCAATATGATTTACTACTCCCCCATTCTGATGTTCAATATGATTTACTCTCCCATTCTGATGTTCAATATGATTTACTCCCCCATTCTCATGTTCAATATGATTTACTACTCCCCCATTCTCATGTTCAATATGATTTACTCTCCCATTCTCATGTTCAATATGATTTACTCTCCCATTCTCATGTTCAATATTATTTACTCTCCCATTCTCATGTTCAATATGATTTACTCTCCCATTCTCATGTTCAATATTATTTACTCTCCCATTCTCATGTTCAATATTATTTACTCTCCCATTCTCATGTTCAATATGATTTACTATCCCATTCTCATGTTCAATATTATTTACTCTCCCATTCTCATGTTCAATATTATTTACTCTCCCATTCTCATGTTCAATATTATTTACTCTCCCATTCTCATGTTCAATATTATTTACTCTCCCATTCTCATGTTCAATATTATTTACTCTCCCATTCTCATGTTCAATATGATTTACTATCCCATTCTCATGTTCAATATTATTTACTCTCCCATTCTCATGTTCAATATTATTTACTCTCCCATTCTCATGTTCAATATGATTTACTCTCCCATTCTCATGTTCAATATTATTTACTCTCCCATTCTCATGTTCAATAGTATTTACTCTCCCATTCTCATGTTCAATATGATTACTCTCCCATTCTCATGTTCAATATGATTTTACTCTCCCATTCTCATGTTCAATATTATTTACTCTCCCATTCTCATGTTCAATATTATTTACTCTCCCATTCTCATGTTCAATATTATTTACTCTCCCATTCTCATGTTCAATATTTCATGTTCATTTCATGTTTAATTATTATTAGATCCCAGGGTCTAGCCAGCATGGCTGGGGCTGTGTCTGTGTGTGTGTGTGTGTGTGTGTGTGTGTGTGTGTGTGTGTGTGTGTGTGTGTGTGTGTGTGTGTGTGTGTGTGTGTGTGTGTGTGTGTGTGTGTGTGTGTGTGTGTGTGTGTGTGTGTGTGTGTGTGTGTGTGCAGACTGACTGAGACGACAGACCTCATCAGAGACTTCTTTCTACAGTTAAGCTGCTGCTACTTCTGCTGTAGGCTGCTTCTGGCTCACTGTGATGACATCAGCACGCTCGGGCGCCACATTAACACAGGCATCAGAGACCTACTGTAATGCAGTGAGTAGAGGGATGTAGATGGAAAACACGCATGCAGGCTAGCACTCACACAGATACACATGAGTGGGGATGCGCACACACAACGCACGCACACCTTTCCATGACTGTGGACTCACTTCCAGAATATGTTGTGTAAAATACACACACACACACACACACACGCGCACGCACGCACGCACGCACGCACGCACACACACACACACACACACACACACACACACACACACACACACACACACACAAGAAAACAAATTCCACACAAATTCCATTTTGGTCTTATGAAAATCAAGCTAATTACATGGGGAGAAAGACCATAGAGCCGCACAGAGCTGCAATGCAAAAATAATTAGCAAAATTATTGTTATCCCTCGTTATGGCCAAGGGAGGCCAAGGGAGCTAACTTCTAAAGTTATAATTATCTGGTGTTCACATTAAAGTGGAAGGCACCACAGTGAATTTGTGAAATACAACCAATTGAAAGTAATGAGTTTATATCTGGGGAGATAAAAGTGTTTGAATCATCAGATTCATGTTTACAGTGTCACGAGCAAGACAAATGGAGACTAGGTGATGAGAGAGAGAGTCAAAGAGCAGAAGACAGCATCTTGTCTCTTCTCTGGTTGGTGCTGAAGCCAGTGTGGACCTGACAGAGACAATGGCATTTTTTCAATGTTTTGGCAATTGAATGCTAACTATTTCTGGCTTGGAAAAGGCTCAAAAATCATTAGAATGTCATTATTTCATAATGTATTTCATGTTTAAAAACTGTATCCAAAAGGAAAATCGGTGATCATTTTTTAAATCATCGAAACCAAACCAAACCGACCTCAAAAAGCACTAATCGCTCAGCAATACTCCCAGGCCCACGTTGCCCAGTGTTAAGAACATAAATTGTAGATAAATAATATGACATTGTATTGAATCATATTGTATTACACACTTCAGGACCGGATTCAGAAATCATTGGCCCCGGCAGGCATGCAATCATTTTCTGTTAACAAATCCTTGTACCAAGATGCACTTTGATGCATGGTAAATGTACTGTTGAGGAAAAGTCCATATAAAGCCATATTAACATGTGTGATGTGGTATAGGCTATAGTTGAGTAGAGGCGTTTTTAGGATTTACACACATGGGGAACATTTGCTAGCAGGGTACACATTTTTTTTTGCCTTTAAAAAACGCATTTCATGCAATTCTACATAAATTACAGGTATTTATTGAACCTTTATTTAACTAGGAAATAATAATACTACAAAAATGACCGAAATGAGTGGCTAAATACACTGACTATACAAAATATTAAGAACACCTCTTTCCATCACATAGACTGACCAGGAGAATCCAGGTGAAAACTATGATCCCTTATTGAT
The DNA here is from genome assembly GCF_023373465.1 of Oncorhynchus keta. Lineage (NCBI taxonomy): Eukaryota > Metazoa > Chordata > Actinopteri > Salmoniformes > Salmonidae > Oncorhynchus > Oncorhynchus keta. Next base: position 17,047,404 of record NC_068449.1, on the reverse strand, counting down.
GTCACTTGTTAAATCAATTTTTAACTGACTTGCCTAGTTAAATAAAGGTTACATGTAAAATAATATATATAATAATTAGTATAGATCCACTGTCAATGAAGACAATGTCTGCATACTTGATCTGGGGAAACACTGAGGAGGTGCTTGGGCTCGTCCGGTTCAAGTAAAGCCTCAAACATAAATTGTCCTCAACAGTGAAATAGGCTACTTAATGGGGAGGCAGAGAACATCACAATTCAAACTGTTGTTAGAAAATAAAACTTGACAAGTTGACACATGGCCTACAGATAATTAGCAGGCAGCATGTGTCTTGGTTTGAGGGCAGCGCTGGTTAACTATCCTGTTGCATAACACTCACATTTTGGGGCCTCCCGAGTGGCGCAGCGGTCTAAGGCACTGCATCACAGTGCTAGAGACGTCACTACAGATCCGGGTTCGGTCCCGGCCTGTGTCGCAGCCAGCCGTGACTGGGAGATGCATTGAGGTGGCAGACATTGGCCCAGTGTCGTCCGGTATGTCCTTGTCCCATCGCGCTCTAGCGACTCCTTGTGGCAGCCGGGTGCATTTATGCTGACTTCAGGTTGCCAGCTGTACGGTGTTTCCTCTGACACATTGGTGCAGGTGCCTTCCGGGTTAAGCGAGCAGTGCGGCTTGGCGAGTCGTGTTTCAGAGCTCCTGACTTTCTAGGGAGTTTTTCCGAGCCACTGTGCTTCTACATCTGCATTGTTTGGAGTTTTTGGCTGAGTTTCACTTTGTGACATCGGCTGATGTAAAAAGGGCTTTATAAATACATTTGATTGATTGATCGATTGATGGGAAAAGACTGTAATTACTGAGTAGATATCACGAAATTGGGGAGAAAAAAGGGGTAAAAAGAAATATGAATAATAATAATTTCCAATCATATTTTGGAACAGTGACATTCTGACATCAAGGGCAGATAAAAACTCACGTTAGGGCAATAAAATGACTGAAGTATTTTGGTCCTGTCCCAGATTCAGTGCATGGAAATACGTTAGCAACAACTGTATCTTTTAGTATCCTTCCCTCTTCTGTCCCCATAATTCATATGCACCGTCGCCGAAGTGCTTGCTTAAACACGCAGCTATGCAAGGTTGGCTGCAGGAGTACTTACATTGTATTTACTATTTCAAATGGCTGCTAATCGGCTTCTGCATCTCTCTGTATCTTTTATCGGAAAACAGTGACATTTAGTGCCTTCTTCCCGTGATGTCCTCTATACTGGGCAGCCTTGCCCTTTTCCACTTTGCGTAACTAACTTTTCCACCAGCTCCCTCTGTGACATCAAGCTCCGTATAAGGGCATATCGTGACATTTCTACGTAGCAGGGTCTCCACCACGAGGGCGAACATGGGCAGTTGTTACCTATATCCTCGGCTGTGGCAGTAGGCTACATAAAATAGTGATGTATAATAATCTCAAATGTTTTAGGTGGAGAAGTACACATTTCTGACTTAAAACCGATAGTACCTTTATCCAAAAAAGGCAAATTCTGCCGTCTGCTTTCAAAACAACAATGATTTTTTAAATCATGAATTCACAGGCAACCGAACAGAGCGAGGCCTGCATCCTGCAACGTCAGTAGTCACATGACCTGTTTTGCTGTTTCAGTACAGGACTACAGGGAGAGAGAGAGATATAGAGGGAAAACTCAGCTGAACTAGTTTCAATGTATGGAATCACTTGGGAGTTTCTGGATTTTGGATAAAATTCCCCTTTAAATATTTCAGTAAAATTATCATCCTTTTTTACCCCCAGTAAGAAACTTCTAGCCATTGGATGCTAAAAGATAAGAACTGCTAACTAACTGTCAAGAAAAAAAACAGTCAACAACTTTGGGAGTACAGAACCCTAGAAATCAGCCGAAAGTCTTCTATTGGATAAAGTAAGAACACACACACGCACGCACGCACGCACGCACGCACGCACGCGCACACACACACACACACACACACACACACACACACACACACACACACACACACACACACACACACATGCACGCCCGTCCCCAACTCTCCTCAGCAGTCTCACACAGTCAATTAAAGTGAACTGTCTCTCCCACCTCTCCTTTAAACAGCCATGGTAGGCAAGCAGGAGGCAAGCAGGAGGCAAGCAGGAGGCAAGCAGGAGGCAAGCACAGGTACTAAACTATGTTTTATCTCTGAAGGAAAGCCTCCGCCCTCAAGCAAATGTGGCGCTGCGTTCAGTCAGGTAGAGTAAGTGTGTGTGTGTGTGTGTGTGATGTGACAGAGGTAACGTTGGTCCACAGGAGGCACAACATACAGCACAGGGAGCCAGGCAGAAGGACCTGTCTGATGACAGGACGAGACGGGTGTTTGTTTGGAAGTAGAATGAACTTGAAAGTAAAAAGGCTGTCAATTCCACTGTAATTTCCTGTGATGTCAAAGTTGGCAGACAGAAAGGAAAAGGAATTTGAAGGAAACGTTAGCGTTTGATGTATCGGAGGGGAGGGGGAGAGATTGTCTGTGAAATGAAAGAGGGAAAATGTGTCAACAAGCCAGTGAGGAACCATTACCTGTGTCTGCTGCTTGTTCTGACACAGACTCGCCGAGACCAAGTTAATACAATCCAACCATTAGACTGGAGTAGAAATGTGGCTGTGGCCAGCGTCTATTCTTCCACTGGTGAAGACCTCTGTCCTATCTGCTTGCCTTTTCTTTCCACTGCTACTTGGAAAGCTTTTCATTCAAAGAAACGTGTCTTTTTTCCTCTCTTCTGTTCGTACTTTCAACCTTGAAGTTGTTTTTTCTGGTTCCTCCTGCACCATAAAAAGTGTATCCCACTCTCCCAGATGGGCTCCCATCACCTCTGTGTCATGGTTATCGACTGCAGGGAATTAGGTGGGTAATTTATGGCATTGATTGAGGCGTGTTGGTGAGGAACACTTGGAGCCGGTGTAATCACTAAGGAGCCTGGCGGCTGTCTCGGGGGTTAATGTACTGAGCGCTGGTCAGCCTGATGGATAGCTGAGAGGGACACATCAATTACAGCAGGAAGTCAGAGAGGACCGGGGCTGGTGAGGGCCCATGGTGGGGGCCGGTGGAGGATGGTGGAGGCTGGTGATGGGGGCCAATGGCCCTTTGAAAGGCTTTTTGAAATGTTGAAGGCTGCTCTTCAAAGTCCTCCTGCTTCTCTACCCCTCTCCTTCTCATCTACCACTCTCCTCTAACCCTCTCCTTCTCATCTACCACTCTCCTCTACCCCTCTCCTTCTCATCTACCACTCTCCTCTAACCCTCTCCTTCTCATCTACCACTCTCCTCTACCCCTCTCCTTCTCATCTACCACTCTCCTCTACCCCTCTCCTTCTCCTCTACCCCTCTCCTTCTCATCTACCACTCTCCTCTGCCCCTCTCCTTCTCATCTACCACTCTCCTCTACCCCTCTCCTTCTCATCTACCCCTCTCCTCTTCTCCGTCTCCTCCTCTCATTCTCCTCTACCCCTCTCCTTCTCATCTACCCCTCTCCTCTACCCCTCTCCGTCTCCTCTACCCCTCTCCTTCTCCTCTCCCCCTCTCCTTCTCATCTACCCCTCTCCTCTACCCCTCTCCATCTCCTCTACCCCTCTCCTTCTCCTCTACCCCTCATCTACTCCTCTCCTCTACCCCTCTCCTTCTCATCTACCACTCTCCTCTACCCCTCTCCTTCTCATCTACCCCTCTCCTCTACCCCTCTCCTTCTCATCTACCACTCTCCTCTACCCCTCTCCTTCTCATCTACCACTCTCCTCTACCCCTCTCCTTCTCATCTACCCCTCTCCTCTACCCCTCTCCTTCTCAACTACCACTCTCATCCACCCCTCTCATCCACCCCTCTCCTCTACCCCTCTCCTTCTCAACTACCACTCTCATCCACCCCTCTCATCCACCCCTCTCCTCTACCACTCTCATCCACCCCTATCACACTCTACTTCACCCCTCTACCCCTCTCCTCCACCCCTCTCCTATTCTCCTCTCCCCCTCTCCTCTTCTCCTCTCCCCCTCTCCTCCACCCCTCTCCTCTTCTCCTCTACCCCTCTCCTCCACCCCTCTCCTCTTCTCATCTCCCCCTCTCCTCCACCCTCTCCTTTTCTCCTCTTCCCCTCTCCTCCACCCCTCTCCTCTTCTCCTCTCCCCCTCTCCTCCACCCCTCTTGTCCACCCCTCTACCCTGGGACCCAAGGCATCATTTCCAAACCACAATTAAAACAGGAGACATTATGAGGGATGGAGAGAAGGATAGAGGAAAGTAAAGAAAGAGGGAAGGATGGAGAGAAGAGGATGGCAGTACAGTGAAGCAGCCAGGAGATGTATGGAGGCTGATTCATTAAGGTTCCTCCCGCTGCAGAATAGATTACGTTTCAGGATCAATTCAATTAGTGGGAACCCTGCGCACGTCAGTGGCTCCAATGGCCCGCTCTCATTTGTTACTTTTATTACCTACTGTTCTATAGGCCCCAGCCAATCAGCCGTGAGGAGCAGGACGCCATGAGTTCATTAGCTACAGATAAAAACGTCTTTGCACGCCGTCCCTCACACAGCCAACTTGTTGGTTTTCCCTTCAAGCCCAGCGTCAGTTGTATTGAGGTAGGGTTTGCCTGTCTCTTCCATTTAAATGTCTGCTGTCGCTTGTGAAGAATGTTTGAATAGGTTGGGAACGGCTCCTGTTTTTGAAGCTGCCCTCATCTTTGTGGAGCGTAGTAGAACAATGCTACTGTCGTTTGGCCTAAATTGGTGAATTGAATCCAGATTCAACATGCCCTCCCTAATGCTTTGGATTCAGACAGATTTCTAATACAGTCACTAATGGCCGATAGTGGGAGTACGTTCTCTCTGTGTGTCATAATGGCCAATGACTCTGATAGCTGATGGATGGCTCATTACTCCCAGAAGCAACAACACTCACTGTGATATTTTTGATTGCCTTTATTTGTGCTGAAAGCCTACAAACAGCAGGACAGAATAAAAATAGTATCTGCCACTTAGCATTGTGCCAGATGGAAAGAGGGGGGGTGGGGTTAAGACAGAGAGAAAAAAAGAAAGAGAGAAGTAGAAGGATAGAGCGATTGTGTGTGGGAGAGAGAGAGAGAGAGAGAGAGAGAGAGAGAGAGAGAGAGAGAGAGAGAGAGAGAGAGAGAGAGAGAGAGAGAGAGAGAGAGAGAGAGAGAGAGAGAGAGAGAGAGAGAGAGAGAGAGAGAGAGAGAGAGAGAGAGAGAGAGAGAGAGAGAGAGATTAGGGCTAGATTAGTTTGGCTGTGCTGAGATTCATCTATCTCTCGCTTCACATTACAGATAGATTTATACAGGTCAGGTCTGCCTTTACAGACCACAGTTTGTCTTGCATTTGGACTGGGCTAAATACTGCCGATATTCACACTCTCCCATCACATCCACTCTCTAGATACTTGGAGGAACATTAATAAGCATCAATTAATTATTGATAAGTAGTGTGTACTAGGTAATAGAGTATTTAAGCTTATTTAAACATCTACCATGCATGAGAGCATGTAACACGCATTATACACATTGATTAGCATTGTACAGGGAAGATGCAAGATGGTCGCCTCGCTTGGCGTTCTTAGGAAACTATGCAGTATTTTGTTTTGTTATGTATTATATCTTACATTGTTACCCCAGGAAATCTGAAGTTTTATTACATACAGCCGGGAAGAACTATTGGATATAAGAGCAACGTCAACTCACCAACATTGCGACCAGGAATACGACGATCCTGAAGCAGATAGTCTCTTTGGACCACCACCCAGGACAATGGAGCTAATTCCAGTAGGTGATCCAAAACAACAACGCCTCAGAAGAGGCAGACAGAGCGGTATTTTGGTCAGGCTCCGTAGATGGGCACATCGCACACCGCTCCTGAGTATACTACTAGCCAATGTCCAGTCTCTTGACAACAAGGTAGATGAAATCCGAGCAAGTGTTTCCTTCCAGAGAGACATCAGAGATTGTAACATTCTCTGTTTCACAGAAACATGGCTGTCTCATGGCTGTCTTCCCCTCACCAAGATGGCCATCAAGGAACTTCACTGGACTCTAAGTAAACTGGAAACTATATATCCGGAGCCTGAATTTATTGTAGCTGGGGATTTTAACAAAGCAAATTTGAAATCAATGTTACCTCAATTTTATCAGCATGACACATAGGGCTAATACTCTCGACCTCCTACTCCAACTTCCACATTGCATGCAAAGCCCTCCCCGCCCTCCCTTCGGCAAATCCAACCACGACGCCATCATGCCCGTGACGGCTTATAGGCAGAAACTCAAACAGGATGTACCAGTGACGAGAACCATTCAACGCTGGACTGACTACGCTCCAAGAATGTTTTGATCACCCAGACTGTTATGTTCCAGTCAGCCACAGAGAACAACATTGATTGATGCGTTGACTCAGTGAGTGCATGTATAAACATGTGCATTGGCCATGTCGTAACCACTGTGACTATTAAAACTTACCCTAACCAGAAACCGTGGATGGATGGCGGCAATCGCGCTTAACTTAAAGCGCAATCCACCGCATTTAACCATGGAAAGATGACTGGGATTATGATTGAATATAAACAGTGTAATTATTCCCTCCGCAAGGCAATCAAACAAGTGAAATGCCGGTACAGGGACAAGGTGGAGTCGCAAGTCAAAGGCTCAGACATGAGACTTATGTGGCAGGGTCTACAGGAAATCATGGACTGCAAAAACAAAAACATCCACGCCACGGACACCGCGTCATGCTTCCAGACAAACGAAACACCTTCTTTGCCCTCTTTGAGGATAATACAGTGCCACCATCGCGGATCACTAACAAAGACTGCGCCCCCCACCACTCTCCTTCTCAGTGGCTGACGTGAGTAAAACATTTAAACATGTTAACCCTCGCAAGGCTGCTGGCCCAGACGGCATCCCTGGCTGCATCCTCAAAGCATGCACAGACCAGCTGGCTGGTGTGTTTACGGACATATTGAAATTACACCCTATCCCAGTCTGTTGTCCCCATATGCTTCAAGATGGCTACCATTGTTCCTGTACCCAAGAATGCAGAGATATTCTAAACTATGTGACTACCGCCCCGTAGCACTCACTTCTGTCATCATGAAGTGCTTTGAGAGACTAGTCAAGGATCATATAACCGCCACCTTACCGGCCATCCTAGACCCACTTCAGTTTGCATACCGCCCCAACAGGTCCACAGATGACGCAATCGCCATCACACTGAACACTGCCCTGTCCCATCTGGACGAAAGGAATACCTATGTAAGAATGCTGTTCATTGACTACAGCTCAGCATTCAACACCATAGTACCCTCCAAGCTCATCATCAAGCTGGAGGCCCTGGGTCTCAACCCCTCCCTGTGCAACTGGGTCCTGGACTTTCTGACAGGCCCCAGGTGGTGAAGGTAGGAAACAACATCTCCACTTCACTGACCCTCAACACTGGGGCCCCACAAGGGTGTGTGCTCAGCCCTCTCCTGTACTCCCTGTTCACCCACTACTGCGTGGCCATGCACGCCTCCAACTCAATCATCAAGTTTGCAGACGACACAACGGTAGTGGACGAGACAGTCTACAGGAAGGAGGTGAGGGCATTCGGAGTGTGGTGTCAGGAAAATAACCTCTCACTCAACATCAACAAAACAAAGGAGATGATCGTGGAAACAGCAGAGGGAGCACCTCCCTATCCACATCGAAGGGACAGCAGTGGAGAAGGTGGAAAATGTTAAGTTCCTCGGCGTACACATCACAGAGAAATTTAAATGGTCCACCCACGCAGACAGTGTGGTGAAGAAGGAACAAGAGCTCCTCTTCAACCTCAGGAGGCTGAAGAAATTTGGATTGTCACCCAAAACCCCGACAAACTTTTACAGATGCACAATTGAAAGCATCCTGTCGGGCTGTATCACAGCCTGGTACGGCAACTGCACCGCCCTCAACCTATGGCTCTCCAGAGGGTAGTGAGGTCTGCACAACGCATCACCGGGGGCAAACTACCTGCCCTCCATGACACCTACAGCACCCGATGTCACAGGAAAGATCATCAAGGACAACAACCACCTGAGCCACTGCCTGTTTACACCTCTATCATCCAGAAGGTGAGATCAGTATAGGTGCATCAAAGCTGGGACCGAGAGATTCAGGAACAGCTTCTATCTCAAGGCCATCAGACTGCTAAACAGCCATCACTAACTCAGAGAGACTGAAAAACAGCTTCAATCTCAAGGCCATCAGAATGCTAAACAGCCATCACTAACTCAGAGAGACTGAAAAACAACTTATATCTCAAGGCCATCAGACTGCTAAACAGCCATCACTAACTCAGAGGCTG